>NW_028227261.1:22080000-22242500 GCF_978045245.1 Mus caroli | reverse complement strand
GGAGCAGAGGGAGCGAGGCTCAGCCCGCCAGGCCCCCTGACCCTGCTCCTCAAGACATCTATCAACAGAACACCCAGCCCAGGGTCACATACTGTCTGGAGCTGCCTTCTGGAGACTGGCCACCCCTGCCCCTCCCATGGCTCCCCTCACCCACCCCAGCAGAGCTCTCTGGCTACCTCTGTGTCAGCCTCTAAGCTGGTTCTGATTCTCCTTCCCAGAGATCAGGACTTTTGGAGCACTGACTCTAATGTGGAGCTCCAGTCTCCTGCTAAGGCAGCCTGTGGTCAATTAGAAGCAAGTCAGCCAGGGTGCCGAGGCCCTGTCCTCCAGATTGTCCTTGTCTTCTGGGTGGCAGGAAGGCTCAGCGGTGCCTGCAGCAGAGGCACCTCTGCCCGCAGTTAGGCCTTGTTATTACACAGCAAGAACATGGAAACTAGGCATGAATCACTCACCACACACATCAGCAGGCTGGGCAGAGCCTCTAGCTGGAGCGAGAGGCATGGCGCCACTGTCCCCAGGGCATGGAGGACTTTTGGGTCCCTTGCCTTCATGTTCTCACTTCCCAGTCACTTGCCTCTGCCCGGGTCTCTGTCACCTTCCTGCCTTCCCACTCAGATTCTGGGTAGGGTAGGCATCAGTTACTAAGTTGGACGGTGTCCCTGAGAGATCATGGCTTGTGGGAGAGCTGACCAAGAACAAAGATGAAATGTGCCTCTCACCCTTCCCGTTTCTCTCATCCCCTTCCACCCTCCCCTATCCCAGACACTGATAATGTCTGCCACTTTCCTAAATGACATCCTCATAGCCGCCCCTTCTCTCCTCTGGCCCCTGATTCCCTTCCACAACACCTGCCTGGGCTTCTCTCCTCCCAAGGCCCCTTCCTTGACATTTTCTGAGAACTCTGCCTCCTGGGCTTCCCATCTGGACTGGCTGCCTGACTGGCTCTCTTCCTGGGGGTGGGGGGCGCGGGAGTGCGGACATGAGCAAGGAGGAGGGAAGGGACGAAGAAACAGATTCAATTAAATGGAATTCTTGCTTCTCACAGAAGCTGGGCTTTTTGTGATCTTCAGATTCCCTCAAGCCAAGGCTTTGGAATGGCAAGGTAGCCTGGTCTACCCTGGGAAGCATAAGGGATTCTGATCATGGGCTCCCCTGCTCTGATCCTTGGCTGCTGTCTGTGGACAGAACTCAGTCGGAATCAGGACTTCAAAGTCTACACCTTCAGGTCTTAGGGTGTGTGGGTGGAGTGGATCAGGTGTGAGCTGAGTCACACCTAATGTGCTAGCATCCAGCACATGAATGGGTGTCAGAGCTACAGGAGTTTTTTTTTTTTTGTTTTGGTTTTTTTTTTTTGTTTTTTTTTTTGGTTTTTCGAGACAGGGTTTCTCTGTGTAGCCCTGGCTGTCCTGGCACTCACTTTGTAGACCAGGCTGGCCTCGAACTCAGAAATCCGCCTGCCTCTGCCTCCCGAGTGCTGGGATTAAAGGCGTGCGCCACCACGCCCGGCCACAGGAGTTTTAAGAGTGTCTGTTTTTGACACGATATCTCCAAGGACGGCTGCAGTTGACTATAAATTTTATTAAAGAGGATACTCTTGGGTGGGCTCTCTACTTCCATGTTAGAAGGTCTAGAAGACCGTTCAGAGCTGACATTCAGAACTTGAAGATGCCTGTGTGCCTGGTCACAGATTCTTGGCAACAGGGCTAGATCCAAAGTGAACTAGGATCAGGGGATCCCATCCTGGTCCTTCTGACCCAGACTTAGCACATGGAGTCCCCTGGTCCTGGGCATGCTGGGTGGAGGCTGGTGCAATGTACAGGAAGTTGCGTCAGGCCTCTTCCGACACCGTGATGCTCCACCGTGTGGTTGTTGTCTCTCCAAGTAGACAAGGAAACAGGCTGCTCTGTGGGGGTGAGAGGGCGGGCTGCAAGAAGTCACCATTGATACCAAGGCTGGGCCGAGGCTGGACTGAGGACCTAAGCTCACGTGGTCCATGTAACAGTTTTCAGAGACTCAGAAGAAGTCCTGGGCTGCTCAGGATTCTGTCCCAACCCTCAGACGGATGGACGGCTCATCTAGGAGCAGAGAGAGGTTCCGACACCAAGATCATGCCAAACTTGAAACTCAAAGTTCTCATTTAATTGATCTGGGGCATGGGATTCAGTTACTTTCACATCACTTGACAAGATTATCTGGCAGAGGTAACTTGCAAGAGGAAGGATGAATCTTGGCTCAGAGCGTGAGGGCGCGGTCCACCGCGGTGGGGACCATGGGGTGGTCAGGAGAGCTCAGGGTGTGTTAGCAGGGGTGAGCACAAGATGGCTAAGCTAAGGTTGCTAAGGCTGGCACCGGAAGCAGAGAAGTAAACCATGGGAGGGTACCATCCACATTTAGGATGAGCCTTTAGTTCATGCCTCACAGGCTCAAATCTAGACATTGTTATTAAAGTTCTCTCTCTGTGTGTGTGTGTGTGTATGTGTGTGTGTGTGTTTGGTTTTGATTTTTTTTTAATACAAGGCCTCCCTCTGTAGTCCAACTGTCCTGGAACTCCAGATCCTCTTGCCTTAACATCCCGAGTGCTGCATGGATTACAGCCATGCAGCCGCAGGCTGACCTATAAAGTCCTGTGTGGGACTGGGATACAGCTCGGCAGAACTGGGATGCACAGCTCTGCTCTCAAAGTGCTTCCCAGATAATGCACAGGCAAATCCCATGGGTATTGGGTTAGAATACAGACGTCATGGGTCTGGGGCGGGGCCAGAGAGACTGCTCTTACGCATGCCCCATGTGAAGTCAATGCTGCAAGCTTAGTGAGCCGTGCTGGGCCTGATACACACTTGGTTCTTCAGCTTGCTTCTTTTATGTGTTCATCCGACTCTTTGGTAATCCCCCCCCCCATTCCTTCATTCCTTTCTCCCCACACTTCTCCTGTGCTGGCTACCTTGACCCAGGCGAAAGGCATTTGAGAGATAGGAACTTCGACTGAGGAAATGCCTGCATTTAAAAAAAAATCAGGCTGTGGGCAAGCCTGCAGGGCATTTTCATAATTTGTGATTGATGTGAGAAGGTCCAGCCCAGTGTGGGTGCTGCCATCCCTGAGCTGGTTGCCCTGAGTTCTGTAAGAGAGCAAGGTGAGCAAACCGTGGAGAGCAAGCCAGTAGGCAGCATCCCTCCATGGCCTCTGCAACAGCTCCTGTCTCCAGTTACCTGCAGACAGGAAGTGTTCTCCCCACTGGCAACAGCTGCCCTCTGAGCGTGAAAGCTATAGAAACTCCTGTTCTTCCTGGCTTCTCATTTCAGGGAGTGGATTATTCTTGCCATTGGCAGGCTGACCTCCCCTGACTTTCTTGAAGAGGGGGGACGATCTTTTCAAAGCTGGTTAGAGTGCTGTCCTTGGGGACCAAGTGACTTTTGTCCGCTCAGCTCTGTTTTGGTGTCTTGCTGGAGGCGTAATACAGAGTGCACAAGTTTCCGGTACATGTCCTACGCCCCACAGCACGTGTGTTCCAAGACTGCCGAGCCTGCTGTGTGCAGGTGGCAGCCACAGAGACCCAAAGGCATCAGTGCCTCTTTGGAACAGTGCCCCTCAGCATTGATTACACACTATGATCACCTAGGGAACTTCAAAACGTGCCATTGCCTGGGCCTTCATCCAGGATGCTAATTTAGAGGCGAGGGCAGGGTAGAGGCTGCCAGGTGGTTCCAATACACCAGTGAGGCTAGCAGCGCCCCCTTGGCCTGCCGGGATTTCCTCCTTGCTCTGGGTTACAGAACTAGTTACAGGATGTTAGGAGTCGTGCATGTGCCTGGCACTGTCAGCTGCTTTGTTCTCCTGTCATGTCACCTTCACACGTGACTCTGCTCTGATGCATAGTGTGGTGTCCCAGCAGCAGGGAGGTATGACTGGGAGATGCAACCCGGTGCTGCAGTGTCCCTTGAGCAGGTCACAGCAACCCCGTTGAAGCCCGAGGACGCATTAGTCATGCAGAGTCTGTCTTTAGACTGGAGATTTTGTTCATTGTGGATCTTCGGTTGTGTGCGCTCACCCTCCTAGTGCTATGGATAATGAGTTTAAGATGAGCTTGAACCACACAGTGAGACCCTATCTAATAATAAAAACGAAACTGTGGGCTGGTGAGATGGCTCAGTGGGTAAGAGCACCCGACTGCTCTTCCAAAGGTCCAGAGTTCAAATCCCAGCAACCACATGGTGGCTCACAACCATCTGTAACGAGATCTGACTCCCTCTTCTGGAGTGTGTGAAGACAGCTACAGTGTACTTACATATAATAAATAAATAAATCTTAAAAAAAAAAAAGCGAAACTGTAACTATCTCCCCAGTGTGTTAAACTATTCCTTAAATGCATTGCGAGTCCTTTGGCATCCTGTCCTTGTCGCCACCTGAGGCCAGCTCCTCCCGTGGGTAGCCTGCAGCCCAGTGCCGACTGTGATATTTGACCATGGATTCTGTTGGAATTGGGAGTTCTTAAAAATTGTATCTTGGAGCCGGGCGTGGTGGCGCACGCCTTTAATCCCAGCACTCAGGAGGCAGAGGCAGGCGGATTTCTGAGTTCGAGGCCAGCCTGGTCTACAAAGTGAGTTCCAGGACAGCCAGGGCTACACAGAGAAACCCTGTCTTTTTTTTTTTTTTAATTACGTTTTTTTTATTGGGTATTTATTTCATTTACATTTCCAATACTGTCCCAAAAGTCCCCCACACGCTCCCCTACCCACTCCCCCACCCACCCACTCCCACTTCTTGGCCCTGTCGTTCCCCTGTACTGAGGCATATAAAGTTTGCATGACCAATGGGCCTCTCTTTCCACCGGGGGGCCCGAAACCCTGTCTTGAAAAACCAAAAAAAAAAAAAAAAAAAAAAAGTATCTTGGTTCTTAAACTTTAAAAATAAACCAAGAAACAAAAGTACACAAAGACACACATACAGGCAAAACACCCATACGCATAAAAGTGTAAAAAGTCTTGTTCAGACAGTCAGAAGAAAACCCAATTCAGGGGAAGCAGAGCTTCTGGGACAAAAGGCAGGGGTGCTGACCCTTTCCCACAGCCTGGATCTTTGAGACTCGCTGGAGAGCCCGAGGCTCTGAGGGACACCGAGGCCAGTGAGGACCACACTACATTTTATTGGTAAGGAAGTGGAGTAGATACAACTGTGGACAGGACGAAAAGAAGGGAGGAGGGAGGGAGGGAGGCTCTCCTAGGAGAGGATACAACACTTAGTTTGAGGTTACCCCCTGCCCCAGAGGCCTAGACACTGGCACATGACTCTACAAGTTACCAATCCGATGTCACTGCTGTACAGTTGGGAAGTGATGTGTAGCTGCCTTTGGGGAGCAGTTGGAGTTAAATCCAGAGAAAGTGTCAGCCTGAGGAGTAGGGGCAGAGTGGGCCCAGGTCTTGGTCGCATGGGTCCCAGCTTTGGACCACTGGCCTAGCTGTGAGGGACTCATCACTGTGGTGGTAAACCTTCCTGGGCCTTGCTCTCTGCATGGAGGAGCCTCGTCATGACTTGTGAGACCACATGTGGATTCTATGGCCTGGCAGGGTGAATATGCCATGCCCATTGTCAGCCTTCATGTACAGGACAAGAAGCCCTTGGGACAAGGCCACAGTGAAGGGAGAAAGAGGAAGAGCCTCCCCGACCCGAGCCTCTCTTCTGGGTCTTTGAGATTCACTGGAGTCTCACAGAAGGAAGAAGCGCATGAAAACCGGGGAAGTGTGCACAGGTAGGCTTTTATTACTAAACCCTATGATATACAAAATGCATAATCGAATAAACAGCTAAAAAAATAGTTCAAGAAATATGAAATACATATTTTTGAAATGATAAAAATGTAACATGGACATACAAAATGTTGCATATATGTACACAATATATACTTACACACACACACACACACACATATATATATATATATCACATAATGAAAACTGTAAATAAGAAATGTGTACAACAGTAGGTGGCAAGGGTATTTGTTCCTGTCAGCTCGATGACGGTGACTTACATCTTGTGCCGAGGAAGTCAATAAGAAAGTTTCCTCTCCAAGGGCCTCACAAAGGCATCTGCTGTGAAAGTCATGAGTTTTCAAGTTATTTGGCCAAAGTGTGAGAACTCTCTCTCTCTGGTCTGAAGTTGGTAGAAAGGAAACAGTGAGCATCAGAACCAATCGAGACAGCCGGTATAGCCCTGCAGAGAAGGTGGTGTGACCCCCATCCCCTGTAAGGGCCTCTGCAGCGGGACTTAGAAGAGAAAGCAGGCAGTTGGATCTGTGTTGCTCAGACTCTCTGGTGGGCTGGGTACTTTCAGGAAGCTCTGGAGTGCGTTCGAGCCTGGGTGGGACATTTAGATCCTGGAACCTTCTTGGTCTCTCCCTGGCTTGGACATCACTGAGTGGGTTGCTTGCGAGACCTCTTTCCCAAAGAAAGGCATTTCAAGTAATAGCTGACACAGAAGAGTTGTACGGGGCTTGAGCCGGGGCCCCGGGTGTGGGACGCTTGAGGCCGGGCCCTCATAGCTCCTTCAGGATGATCTGGATCTTGCCGTCCAGCTCACCCATGTCCAGCAGGAAGGCCACGTGGTTGCTGTAGTGTTGGATGATATTGTTGTCCATGTTAACCAGAATGCTGGAAGAGAGAGGAGGGAGACACAGTTATTATGTGTCCAGGCTGGCTGTCATGGCCCTCTGAGCAACAAGCTTGATAGCAATGCTACAGGCCACCTCGGTAGCTTTCTGTGACCCTCAAGACCAGGCTGTAAGATGAGGAATTCCAGTGGTCAAGTTTCAGCTCGGAACCCAGCCTGCCAGCCATGCCATGCCATGCCGGTGCCTGCTGGTGGATGGCTTCCCTTCTGCTGGGCTGAATGCGGGTGCTTTTGAGTGACCAACGTGAAACTCTGGAAGAGATGCTATGTTCTCAGTCATTAGACTGGGGGCTCGGACTGTAAACTCAAGTTCAGGAGGTTGTAGTCATCTGGGTTTCACAGAAGGCTGCACTGAGCCACTCAGGTGTGTTGGCCTGAGCTAGAGACAGGGGCCATACAACACCCCTCTCAGTAGATTCCTGTCAAGCTGAAATCTCAAGGGGATTATATAACAGACTGGAAGGACGGAGCCTCCACCCTCAAGTCAGGGACTTGAAGTTCAAGAAGCATGAACTCCACGGCTATGGGCTCTGAAAGGGTCAAAGTCATAGTTTATATCAAGAGTACCCTGTAAGAGCTGCCTCCCTGATGAAAAGTCACCCAGAGGTCACCTGAGCTGCACTTTGTCTCCCTGCTAATCTTCTGAGCAGGTAATAGAATTGGGCATATACATTCAACCATTTATCCATCTCTCTGTTCATCTATTCATCATCCGTCTGTCCATCCATTCATCTGCCCATCCATCCATCTATCCATCTGCCCATTTATCCATCCAGCATCCGTCCATCCGTCCGTCCGTCCGTCCATCCATCTACCCATCCATCCATCCATCCACCCACCCACCCACCCATCTCCATCCTCCCTCCATATATCCATTTATCTCTGATCTTTCAGTTTTTGCTGGATACTTTCATGTGCAGGACATTGCTCCTGCACACAAATTAATTGGACCTGAATTCTGTCCTCCAGAATTTCACCCAGAAAGGAAGACTGGGTTCTTAACCACCATGCCATGCCAGGCAATAGAATGGAGAAGCTACGATTCAAAGACACAAAGCTATTCTTTTGTAGCCACGGTTAGTAGATGGCAGAGCTCAGGTTTTAATCTAGACCTTTGTATTTCTATGATATCACTTTTCAGGATAGGGAAAGGAGCCACAAAATCCTATAAATACAAGTTAGTGGGAGTCGGAAGGAAGCCAAAAATCTATGTTCAGGCAAGAGCTCAGTAGATGCTTGCTTTTGTAAGGACTCTGGGAAGGGTGGCAGGGACAGTAGTGAACCTGAGAAGCCCACTGGGCTACTTCTGTCATCTGTCAGCACCAGCTGGCAGCGCCTTCTTTTGGGGAAAAGGTTGGAGCTGGGGCTCCCAGAGTCTGGGGCCGGCAGGACCCTGCATTCCCAGGTGATCATTATCTTGGGGGCTGGAGGCTGGAGATACACTAGAGAGCAGGGCTGGGTGGGGAGGAGAGAAGGTATGTGCTTTGGCAACTTCAGGGTTGAATTGTCTGTTTCCTAGCATAGCATCCATCAGCCTCAGGGTACTGGGCTGTATAAGCGCACCTCCAGGGCAGTGGTGTGAAGGTGGACCCTCCAGTAAGAGGTCAGTGACAACTGGGTCCCCAGCCAGTGGCAGGCACTTGTCAACAGCTATTGTTACTTCTTAGCTTCCAACCCCTCCGCCTGTATTGAGTTAACCCCCCTGGCCCACTGCCAGCAAAAGCAGTGTGTTGGTTAATCTTTCAAGCACTCTATGATGCTTGTAAAATTGATTTTATCTACCTTGGTCTGGAGGACTTGGGGGGGAGGAGGCTTGTGAGAATAAAGTAGGCTTTGGATTAGAATATCCACCTTTCCTGATGTGGACATATGTTTGAGTGAACTCGTATATGGAAATATGGTCTTTCAGACCTAACAGACCATCTTTGAGCTGAAGTTCTCATGGCTGTGGAGTTCATGTGCTCTACAGTGCTGAGCGAACAATATGTGCATATTTCTTATAGGTCAGAGGAACAAGGAGGAGAGGTGAGATCAAGCTGTGTGTGTGTGGGTGTGTGGGTGCACTTTAGGCCACCGAGAATCTCTTTTGCTAGTCTCTAACTCAGGACCGCTACTTTGAACCTTAGCTTCAAAGGGGGAGGACCCTGCCAAGCTCAAGGGCAGCTGGGATGATGCCAGGACAGTATCTGGCCCGAGGGAAGAACTTCCGTGATGGAAGTCATTACAGTTTGAGCAGCTGCCTGGATTGATGGGAAGGCCTCCCGGCAAAGGAGCCAGGAGCTAGAACGCTGAGCCTCACAGCTCATCAACTTCCCAACTTACACAGACTATCCCTGGTCCCTCAGGGGAACCCTGCACAGGAGGGGCAGGAAGCAGGGCACATGGGTGTGGCGCTAGAGGAGAAGTGGGGCCAGGCTTGTCTGGGCAAAGCAGACGAGAAGCAGTCTTACTCCAGACAGAGGGTGAGCCCCTGTATGAAACCGAAACTTGATGGGATGGGGGAGAGGGGAGGGAGAGGGGAGGAAGGAGGCTGGTGGGAGGGGAGAGACCCCACACACCGACAAAACCCTCTAGATTCTCATGCAACCCAAACCAAATGGGTCCTTTTCTACACTCCAGCCTTTTGCCCGGGAGCCACAGGGGGAGGACAAGGGGGCGGGGCTGGAGGAAGCCAGGCATTCTCAATGGGAGAATGTGCCGACCACTGGGTGGGTCATGGTCAAGTGCAGCTGGAGTTAGACTGTCTAGTGGGGTGCAGCTGTGCTCCCCACAGAGCAGCAGGAGGACTAGCAGGTCCTGGAGGGTATGGCCTGCTTCTCTCCTGCCTGCTGTAGCCTGGAGGGGGAAGAGAACCTTGGAGTTTCTTTTGACTGGGCTCTTCAACCTAATCCCCAATCAAATTCCCACCTAGGCTCCTGGCAGCCAACCCTTCCTGTCACCCTCTGCCTGGGGAGGCTCCTCCGGGCCTCCTTGCCTCTGGTGCCTTGCTCACTGCTCCTGCACCCACCCCTGCTTATTGCCTCCGAGCCTCAGTTTCCCTGCATGTAAAATGTGGGTGTGTGTGCCAGTGTGACTCCGAGGGTTAAATGAGATAGACTCAGTCTGATGTCTGCAACAGGAGAGTCGGGTGAATGGAGGTTGCTACAATGAACATAATAAGAGAAGAACTTTGGTCTCCAGTGTTTTGGGGACTTGAACTTGGGTCTTCTGATGAGCAAGCCGCACTCCCCCTCTATGCCAGGAGGGTCACTTTTGTGAGAAGACCCTTGCACCTCCTCCTACTCTCACCCAGGTTTCTGCAGGTGGAGAAGTGACCATGGCCTTGGCCTGACTTGGGGACTCTCCACCTCACTGAGCATGCTCTCTGTAACTCTGCCAAGGCCAAGCCCAGCCTTGGTAGCTCTGAGCAGCCCACGGAGGACTTAAGTGGCACTTACCCTCGCTTGCATTTCTTGTAGACTTTGCAAATATTCTCCTCGGGGAGGCCGTACTTCTCAGAGATCTGGAAGGAAACGGTAAGGTTTCACTGCCTGTGGCCCAAACTGGATTTATACATACTTTATACTACTGCCTTTTACTTGGTGGCTATAAAAGTCATAAATATCGGGAAAACAAAGAGAATTACAATGATCCTATTTCCCTGGGGAGAACATCACTGTCACCTGGGCACCTTCCCCTCTATGTGCTGTGCATGCATAAATTTACATCACACGTAGAGGGTTTGATATTATTTTGAATTGTCTTATGATAAGTCAAATCACAAGAAACCCTTAGCAAACTGCATTTTAGTGTCTATAAAATATCTAGTTGAGCATCTTCCGTTTCCTTTGGTTCTCACCTAGGGTCTGACATTTGGATCTGTTTTGGTTTGGTTTTGGTTTTTTTGGTTTTTCCAGACAGGGTTTCTCTGTGTAGTCCTGGCTGTCCTGGAACTCACTTTGTAGACCAGGCTTGCCTCGAACTCAGAAATCCGCCTGCCTCTGCCTCCCGAGTCCTGGGATTAAAGGCATGTGCCACCATGCCCGGCGTGGATCTGTGTTTAAGGACTGATTTTTCACTGGCTGGTGACCTCATGCAGACTCTTTGTGGGGACAGCAAGAATGCCTCCCCCGCCCCACCCCCAGAGGACTGCTGAGAGAATTAAATGATTGGCTGATGATGTAATATGTTCACGCCAGCTCCTGCCATGTACCAAAGCCCCCATGAGTGTCATTGTCACTGTCTTGGGAGCAATGGGCGTGCTCCAGGACCTGCTTTTAGGTGGGGTACCCCGCATGTCCCTCTCCTGAGCAGGAGTTCATAATTGCAGCTGATGGGGTTGGCCCATGGAGCGCCAAGTGCCCAAGCCTGGCTCAGAGCCTAAAGACCCATTAGGTCCACATGAGAGCTTCCTCTCTAGGTGAGGCAGCTGTGGCTCTAAGCTTGGCTGAGCAGCCTGCCTGAACCAAGGCGAGTGGTCCCTGCCCACACGAGAGCTGCCTAACTTGTCATTGTTGTTGTTGTTTGAGACAGGGTCTCTCTCTCTATCACCTGGCTGTCCTGAAACTTACTATGTAGACCAGGCTGGCCTCGAACTTATAGAGATGTGCTTGTACCTGCCTCTGGAATGCTGGGATTAAAGGTGTGTGCCACCATACTGGGGGAGTTGTAGAACAGTGTTCCTGTGCCTCTCTTAGTTTCACTTTTGGACAATGAAAAGAACTCGGGAAGGACCAGGTCTGGCCCACTGTCAGCTCTCAGTCAAATACTGGTGCCCAGTGGAGCAGGCTGGTTTAAAGCTTCAGTTAGGGACAGGCCTGGGACAGGCCTGGCTCGTGGTCCCCTCTGGGCAGTTGAGAACGAGGAAGAGTTCGGTGTCCTGGGTAAATTTCACAGAGATCCCTCCTAGCTAGAAATGTCCCTAGACTTTGTTCTAACAGCAGTGTAACCAGAAGCTGCCAGGGCTCTGTGAAGAGCGGCAAGCTCTGCTTCCAGGGAAGCAGAGAAGCCAAGAGTGGGTGCCGGCGAAGCTAATGTGCTGCCCAACCTTGCCGTTCAGCCCAAAGATTCTATCTGCTTTCAAGTGACATTAATGACTTTTTGTGAGCCCAACTTCCTGGGGCTGATGCCAAGCAGGCCGACAATATGTTATAAGAGCAGGACAGCCCGGAGGGCAGGAAACTTGGGCTTAACTGGCACTTATGCCACCTTTGCCAGTCCCTGGCCTCTCAGAGCGAGGTGATGCCCAGTCGATAAAGGGAGGAGGCAGTCACGCACAGCAGACAGAACAAAACGCTTGGCCCGTGGGTCTCCATTAAGCAGGTCACCAAGGCTGCCAAGGGTCCCCCAGCTACAGGGGCTCAGCTGTCCCATGAGGTTTCACCTTCAAGTCCAAAGCCCTGGTGACCCTCAACTTGCCCAGGCTGGGCTGTACTCAGGTGACTGGGGGTGGGGGTGGGTTGGGGAAGGTCTCCTGGTCCAGATACAGTCCTGCCCTCGCCCTCAGCCACCCCGGAGTCCTGCAATCCCAAGGAATGAGGCCACCCTGGGAGGGGAAAAATATGAGCGTCTCTGGGGCCTGGTCTTTTTGTGGAGGGCTTTTTCACTCCCATTAAAACAGAAACAGGTTTGCAAAGCCAACAAAAGCCCTGGGCTGTCAGACAGATTAAGGAGGATTTACGGTGTGAGTGACTCTCAGGGTGGAGCAGGGTTCTGACAGGGTGATAAGATCGCAAGGCACACCCCCTAGCAGGGCCCTGGCCCCTCTGTGGGGTGGGAAGAGCAGACCACCGGAGCCCTCCTGTGGGAAATGAGGCACCTTACCGCATTCCTCAGCCCCTTCAGGTCCGGGGTCTTCAACATGAGCGCATCAAACACCTCCTCTGTCTCCCTCCTCACATACAACAGAACTGAAAACCAAGAACAGAGGACGTTGAGCATGGGGGTAGGGGGTGGGGTGGGGGGTAGGGGTCTGGGCAGGGGATGGAGAAGGCTCTCAAAAGGCATGTAAGGGTGTGCTTGCATCCAGTCCTTTCCAAACTGCCCTGCTTTGCCGGAGTTTGAATCTTGGGTCTGGCTCTATTACATGGCAGCCAGTGACCTTGAAAAGGTCATTTCAGCTCCATTGGCATTACTGTGTGTGTGCATTGGGGTCCTTGCCGCCTACTTCAGAGCTGCTGCTGAAATCAGGAGCAGTATCTGGGAACCCCGAGTGCATTTACTAAGCTCGGTTCCTGACTTACTGGAGGCCCTGGGTTTTCTAAGGTCATCTAAGCCTCCAGGACTTCTGTTCCCCACCCCCCACCCTCCTTCCAGTCGCAGGCTTAAGAATGTCAAAGCCAGACGACCAGACATAGAAGTCCATCCAACTCTTAGCTACTTAGAGAACCAAAGGCCTCTTCCAACCCAATAAGCTTGTCACCCGTGCTGCTGCCTTGGGAGAGCCATGTCCAAACAGGGTCAAAGCCACATGTCCTTTATCTCTGTGACATCTGTCTGAGCCCTGGAGTGTTCTCAGTCATCCCCAAATCTTGGCCTAAACACTCTCCAAGGAGTGAATCAGGCCTTGGGTGGGGGGACTTCAGGAAAGTCATGGGGTGGGTGGGGGGCTTCTGGGAAGGCTCTGGGGGGATCTGATGGACTCTGAGACTCTGTGTACCTCTCTGAAGGTCATCTTCCTTGGCTTGTTTGGAAGGAAGAGGCTCAAACTCCTCAGCAAAGGGTGAGCAGGTTCGCTTCAGAGGCAGCCTGTAGGGCAGCAGAGAGGGGCGGGTGAGGACAGCTGCCCCCACAACCCACCCCGGGGCCCTTAGGGCAGAGCAGGAACCAGGAAAGGCTAACAGTGTGTTAGGATAGAGGTGAAGTCCTAAGATTGGGTACAGGTCTAGCTGGGTCAGACCCCAGCCCTGCCACATGCTGGCAGCATGCCAGGCTGTGTTCCTTAACCTCAAATGACACATTAGAGAAGCCGGCCATGGGGAGAGCTGTCATGCTATAGGAGGTGGCACGAGGCATGCTTGGCCTTAATCAAAGTGAACTGTTAGCACCGCCCACATTATGTCTTCTAAAAGAAGTGAGCCAGGGATGGGTAGAGCCTTGGGAGGGAGTAGGGACCATGGGGCCTAGAGCAAGCCAGCTCTGGTTCAGTCCTGTCCCTGTGACTTAGTAGCTGGAGAATATGAATGAGCTCTGTCACTCATGGTGAGAGAATTTGGAGAAAAGCTCCTTATGAAAAACATACATGGCTGTTTATAGGGAGAAATGGATTCCAGCAGACGGCTTGCATGCAAAGCCAAGCCAGTTACGGCCACATAGTCATGCTGTTCCGCCCTTCTGCCTCACCCTCTATAAACATTCGGGGGTCCCCCCAGGGTTGCTGGGACAGAGGCTCTGACCGGCAGAGGGAGGGGCACGGGTGACTGTGGCCTCTGAAGGGGACATGCTGGGGAGAGGGGTGTCCAGCATAGCTCTGGCTTGTGCTCCCCCGAATCTGTATCCCCATCTCAGAGGCTTTTCGTTGCCTTTAGTTTTTTTACAAGCAGGTGTCTCACCAGAGATTTGCCAACTTTCCATGTAAAGGAAGCCCATAAAAACCCAGGTGGTTTCAGTGTGAAGGGAGGACCCAGGCCTGGCTCCAGGGAGCAGGGGAAAGACAGGAGGCAACGTGAGGGATACAGTATTAAGAAAGGACAGGACCCCTGGCTGCTGTTCCTGTACCTGTCAGAGCTGCTGTGTCCTGCTGAGGGGACAACCTGCAACAGAGAGAATAGACATTTCTGGTCAGGGACAATAGCAGCCTGGGAAGGAAGGGGGGTGGGTATTATGCTAGAGTCCCCTATGTTCTGCACTGAGGGTTCCCTAAGTCAGTTGAGGGGAACTGTCCAGATCAGGCTGCTGTACTGGGGACTCAGGGACACAACCGAACTGCTGCAGTATTGCTGGCAGGCTGGTGACCCAGCAGCAAGCCCAGAGGAGGTGGGGAGCTGCAGCTACTGGGCCTGCCGCTGGGGACCAGGGATCATGGGAAGCTGGAGCTGAAGCTGGAGATGGAGCTGAAGTCTCTGAGCACACTGCATGCCTGGCGCTACTGCTACTGTGCTGCCCGTTGGGTGTCCCCATGTGGTCCTGTGGGGTGAGCACTCAGGGCCAGAGAGGGCAGGAGATGGCTCAGGGCCATCCTGTGCTCTCTTCCCCACTGGGTACAGACACTGGTTTCCCACAGAATAGCTGCCTACCCAGTTGGGGCCACTAAGTGAACATCTTCCTTCCTGGGGCCTCAGGCTATAACAGGATCAATATAGAAAGGCCAATACTACTGCCCAGGCTGCTTCCAGGAGAGCAGAAAGGATGGGATATGCTTCTGGGCGTGTCTGAGCTACTTTGTACTGGCGGCTGTATCCAGCTCTGTGATGTACCTCCTAAGTCAGACACCAAGGACTTAATCAGGCACCATGGCCTGGCCTTCAAACGCTCCTGAGGAGCCTGGGGGCTGGGCCTTCAAGTCAAGAAAGGGACCAGCTGATAGTGATGGAAGCAGAGCAGAATGAAGCTTGCTCTTGACCTTGTCTGGCAAAGGGAACACATTGGATGGGCATGCAAGAGGGAGAGAACATAGCTCAGTTAAGGCCTCGCTCGTGCCTCCAGGCTGCAGATGCTCTGGGTTAGCATCCCTGGCTGGGGAGACAGGTGGAGCAGCCAATGAGTGGCCAAGGGCACCTGGATCCTGATCGAGGCTTCAGAGTGGGTTCACATTCTGGCCATGTGATTTTAGGAGTGTGCCTCTATACCAACCCTTGGACCCAGTATTGGTGACTCATAGAGGTGCAGAAAGGGTCAAGATGCTGTAGGGTTGCTGGGCTCTCATATCTGTTCCCTGGGACCAGCCACCCAGCCTGGGTGTAGCTCCAACTGACATTTTCCATGTGAGCCCAAAGAGAGTTTGATGGATAGAGAATCCATTTCTCTTTTCCTCACGACTGGTTCCTGAGGCTATATACCCACAGGGTCAGTGGTCATTTTTAAACTCCTTGCTGTTCAACAGAAGCAATTTTCTTTCCGCTTTTCAATAGCAGGTCCAGGAAACACCCTAATACCATCACGGCAGTAGCATGTGAAACCCCCAGCAGTGTGGTTAGGCGGGCCCTATCTGGATCCAGGGCCCGCTTGGTCCCTTTCCCACCTGCCCTCTCCTCACCCCTCCTGGGCGCTGTAGGCTGGAAAAATGCAGATTGGGGATAAACAACACAGGCTGGGTCTCCAGGTCAGCTTCTGGCCGCAAGTATGTGGTCTCATTGCCCCTGAAGCCTGACAGCAGGCAGCCCTTGATTCCTGCTGAAACAAAAGAAGCTACTGAGCCCCAAAGTCCCTACACACAACCCCCTGACCATCTTCTCTGTCTTCCTTCCCTTTGGCCTACCCTATCTGGCCCCCTGTCCACTGTTTACTGACCATTGTTACTGGAGTCTGGGCACTTGACCTTCCTTCGAAACTGCTTCCGTTCATCATCTCGCATCTTCCTCTCGGCTCCCTGCAAAGAGAGGTGGTGCTCACCAGGGGCCACGGGAGGGGGGCAGGGGAGGGGCCAGGGGAGGGGCTCGCCATGTCCACAGCTGCTACTTTGCATCTTGAATATGGGCCAGGTCACAGGGAAAGAGGGAAATGGGCGAGTCCCGGCCTAAGGCCCAGCTTCCCTGAAGTCGGCTCAGGTCTTGAGAGAGATGAAGAAGGAAGTTTATGATGGTGGAGCCGGAGGGAAGTGGGGGGAGGGGGAGATGAGCAGGAATGAGGAGGACTAGCAGAGACAATGTAGCCATAGAGCCCGATTTACAGACCTTGCAGAAAGGTGCAGAAATACAGATGCAGAGATGGATACTGAGAGGAGCTGGGACAAACACACAGAGGAATCGACAGAGAGGGACTGGCTTTCCAGAGAAGCAAGTAGTGTCTCCTGCTCTTCCAAACACACACACACACACACACACACACACACACACACACACTACACACACTACACACATACTCATGCACTACACACACACACACATGCATGCACACTCATGAACACTACACACACATACACATACTCATGCACTACATACACACACACACACACACACACACACACACACACACACACCTTATCACAGAAGATCTTGATCTGGCAGACAGCACGGTGCACCAGGCGCTCAGTGCCTGCTCCACAGTCATAGGTGTCAATTTGCAAGTTCAGGGGGACACCCTTCACTCCCTTCTGCGAGGAGAAGTCTGTGCTCAGACAGTTGACACCGATGAACACCTAGGGAGAGAGCAGGGAGTCAGATAAGTGGTCTACTCAGATCTGAGAGTTCAGTGACTACCCTTCAGCCATCTTGGGCCCCGAGGACAGGCATCACTATCTGCCTCCCTTTCACAGATGGGAAGGGGTGCAGCTGGAGCCAGGCTGGTGTCCCCCCTGTAGCTCACTGGGCTCACCCCACCCTGGGAGGGCACTAAGGATTTTTTGGGGTCTGTAGGTCTGAAGGTTGATTTCTCTTCAGTTTGAAGCACAAGTTGGGGGACACAGCTTCCCTACTGATCAGGCACACAGGAGGTGACACTTCACTCTAAGGACCAATTACAGCCAGCATGAGATCCCAGTTCTTGCTGTTCAATAGTCCTGTGCCTTTAGTGGCTAGTGGCTACCCAGGTAATCTCTATTCTACAGCCACGCAGGCCCAGCTGAGACAGGATGGCTGCAGCCCATTCCCTAGGGGGTCAGGGCATGAGCTTGGACCTGGACCTCCTAATCTGCCTAATCTGTGGGAAGTCTGCCAGCTTGCAGCTTGGATAGATGCTTTGGGTTTCTGCAGACCCCTTTTGTTTTATATGCAGATGAGGACAGGTAAACGCATGCATCCCGTGGGGCTGGGAGAGTTCACACTTCTTGTCAGTCAGAGATGCTGGGGATTCATTCTAGTGAAGATTTGGTTCCAAGTCTACAGACAGCCTGCGTTTTCTCAAAGGCCAGCCTGGGGCCTGTCTCAGCCCTGGCAGGCTCAGGGTCAGACTCTACTGCCCCAGTCTAGGCTTGGTCTCTGGAACATTTTCCCCTTAGAAACAATCTTGACCTGAACAGTGGGGGTGAGGGTCAGGGGAGGAGCATCTTTACAAACCCCCCCCCCTGGTCACAGGCTTTGTGGGAGCTCCTTTCACACGACCCAGCTATGATACAGCTTCCACCGGCTCCCAGCTAATACTGAGACCCAGGCCTGAGGGCATGCAGGCCGTGAGAAAAATCCCCACCGAAACCCACCTCTCCCTTCCCATGAAACTCTCCCACTTCCCTGGCCCACCCCTCCCTTTCCAAGAGACTCTCCCACCTCCCTTGACTGGCAGGCTCCTCCTCTAGCCCCCAGCTCTGTTTGAATAACAACCATGCCAGCTGGGCCTGTCCCCCTCATATCTTCTCTATGTTCCTCCAGGGGAGGCAGGGGTCCACAGATGCCTTTGGGATGAGAGGTCCCAGGCTCAGTGGGTGTGGTGAACCTGTTCAGGGTGTAGAGGGACTGACTGGAGAGAGGTCACCCAGCCCCTGAGGGTCAAGCTGGTGCTATTTCCACAACACAGAGAAGTTGTAAGTGCTCAGCTGGTGATGGGCTCAGGCACCTGGCTAGGGAGAATCCTCGGGGTTCAAACTGCCTGAAGGAAGCCAGTGGGGCTCCCTCTCCTTGCCTTCTCCCTCAACCAACCCCATGTCCTTGTTCTAGTCTCTTAGACATGGCAATGGGAGCTCACCACTGCCTGCAGCATCTAAGAAGCCAGTGCCGAGGTTCAAGCCCTCCCCTGCTACTTCTGAGCCGGTGTCAGCACGCCCCTTCCTGTGAGGCTCAGTTATCTGAAGAATAGGGATGCTGACATCTGCCAGTCACCCCATCCCTATGACAACCAGTCATTTGGGCAATAGTTAAACACAGTGACATGGCTTCTGAGGGGACAGGTTGGGTGCAACCCAGCTTGTCAGCCCAGAGCCTGTGTCTCTGTCAAGTATGAATACCACCACCTGGGTGCCACCACCCTTGGGCCCCTCAAGCCTTTCCCAGGCACAACAGCCCCACCCAAGCCCACACTGACCTTGGCTTCCTCGTTGACATTCCACACAAAGGACAGCGCGTTATAGGCCACCTCTTCAATGTGCTGGACGGTGTTGAAGTTTTCCTTACAGTCGGCTGGAAGTGTAGGAGACCAGAGGGTCAGTGCGAAAGAGACTGGGGCACTGTGGGAAGGGGCTATGAACCACACCTCACCCCAGGCAAGGACATGCTTGCTGACCCCCCAAGTTGTGGTTCAGAGGTTAGTCTGGGAGTGTGACAGACAGTCTCTGAGGTAATTTAGCGAGGACCACATAGCAAGGGATGTATGGTGAGGCAGCAGGTGTAGGGACAGGGAGCAAGGAGCACACTGTTTGACTCTTTTTTTTTTTTTTTTTTTTAAAGATTTATTTATTTATTTATTTATTTATTTATTTATTTATTATATGTAAGTACACTGTCACTGTCTTTAGACACACCAGAAGAGGGCGTCAGATCATTGCTGGGATTTGAACTCCGGACCTTTGGAAGAGCTAAGAGCTGTCGGGTGCTCTTACCCACTGAGCCATCTCACCAGCCCACTGTTTGACTCTTAAGCCCAGTCTCCTAATTGCTCCGTTGTCCAACCTCTCAGCCAAGTCCTTGACCAGTCCCAACCTGTGTACAGCCAAGCCGCTGGCCACCTGACATTTGACAGTTGGATAAACAGAGGTACAGGGAGGGGAGGGGACATAAGTCATAAAGGCACACAGGAAAGGATGGAGCCAGGATTGGGCTGGATGTCTAGCTGGTTGGGGTGGTCTAGGAACAAGATGGCCCAGGAACACACCTCCTCTTCTCCTCCTGCTTTTTTTTGGGGGGGGGGGTTCTGAGACAGAATTTTTCTGTATAGCCCTGGCTGTCCTGGAACTCACTCTGTAGACCAGGCTGGCCTCGAACTCAGAAATCCACCTGCCTCTGCCTCCCAAGTGCTGGGATTAAAGGTGTGCGCCACCACTGCCCGGCTTTCCTGCTTCTTTTTTAAGACAGGGCCTTGGGTAGCCCAGGCTGGCTTTGAATTCTGTGTACTCAAGATGACCTAACGGATGCTCCAGCCTTCACCTCCCTCGTGCAGGAATTACAAGTCTGTGCCACCATGCCAATTTTACGAAGGGCTGGGAATACAACTCTGTCATCTGACCTCCGAGTTCGGTTCCATGCTGAACCCCATGGCAGCCTACATCCTGGGGCCCATTCACTGGCACTGCCAGGGCTCCCACACCCCACCTATCCCGGAGCACAGCAGGGAAGATGGCTGCTGTTTCCATCAGCAGATGTGATCTCCTGCCCCGAGCCCTACTGGGTTTGATTTGGAGTAGGAGAGGCACGGGGTTCTCTCTCACCTACGTCGATGACGCGCTGCTTGGCGGTGGGCTGCCGGGAATGCCAGTGCCTCCAGAAACGCAGCTGCTCCACGGGGACCTTGTCGTTATCGAACACGACCATCACCACGCTCTGTAAGTACAGCGGTCATGTCACCCTGGTCTGGAGGCCCAGGCCCCAGGCTCCCTCCCAGAGCATGGCCCAGCCGCCCCACCTTATGCCCCCTCCTCTTCCCCCCTCTCAATTGACAAGCGTTCCCCAGCAAAGCTTGCCAGTGACATCCTCCCCAAACTGTCCCACACACCTTGACTTTGCTGGAGGACAGAGCGAGGCCTTTCCCTCCCGCTGGGGTGCGTAGGGTGACGGGGTAGAACTGACCCTTGTTGAGGTAGGCCATGGGTGATTCCCCTGCTTTGATGTGAATGGCTTTGGGGGAGCCCAGGGTGTATTCAAAGTCGCTGTGGGGAGCGAGAGGGTGGTGAGACAGGCTATGGGTGGAGGTGTCCTGGGAGCATGGGGGAGGGCTCTGGGTGTGAGGTGGGCTTGCTGGGTGACCTAAGTCAATCTCCTGACCAGGGATGGTCTCTGTTGACACATGTTCTAACTGAACAAAAGAGTCTAAAGGAAACCAGGGAGATCCAGGGTAGGGACAAAGCCATGGGTGGTAGTGATGGAGAGGGAGGCTTAAGACAATTTGAGCCTCAGTTTTATGTTTTTGGAGAGATTAGGAGGGTTGAGAGGTGATCTTACTACATAGCCCAGACTGGCTAGGAACTCGGTATTTAGTCCAGGCTGGCCTCAGACTCACTACAAAGTCCATGCTGACCTCAAACTCATCTTGATCCTCCGGTTTCTGCCTCTCAAGGACTGAGCTCACAGGTATGTGTGTTTCTAACAGGGTGCTGAGCTCACAGCCCAGGAACAGGCTGTAGGTTCTGCTGTGTTCTAGGGGGGCTGTGGAGTCTGCTGTGTTCTAGGGGGGCTGTAGGTCTCTGTCTTCAGCCGCCTGCCCAGACGTTCTAGGAAACCAAGTTACCTCTTGAGGCCTGGATAATCCTCTGGGCATGGGGGTTCCGGGGATGTCTTCAGAATATCAGGGAAGAGCAGCGACTGTAGAGAAACACAAGCACAGGAGAATAAGTGGCCATGTTCAGGCTGCAGGGGCTCGGCCCAGGGCTGCACACACAGCCGCGTGACTGTGCAGTGCAAATTTGGATGGCTGTACACAGCAGCCCTGCCTCAGGTCTAGAACTTTCTCCCATCTGCGGCAAAGCTCTGACCTTCGTACTGTCATTTCTCCTTCTGTGCATGCAAACACAGATCCAGGGGTGCTGTGAGGGGTTCAGGGGCAGGCCCTCACCTCCTGTGGGTCATCTTTGAAGGTGCTGTCTGGCTGCCAGCGCTGTGTGGGTGGAACCCCATGAATGCTCTCAAATAATGAGTTGAGGGAGCCATTGTCATATATGTCACTGGCGGGCAAGAGGTAGCTGTCCATGGAGCTGGCTTCCAGTTTACTCGGACCTGGGGGGACGGTATTGGTCTTGCCGGGGGTGGGTAGAACCCCCTCCAAGCCTAGCAGATTGTTCTTCTTGAGCTGGTCTGTGTAGTCTGGACTTCCAGACACGTTCTCTGTCAAAAATTTCATGAGGTGTGTGGGGCTCTCGAGGGGGGCAAGATCCGGCTCATAGTCCATGCTGTGGTAGAACCTGGAGGAGAGAGACCGTAAAAGTGAGCATGCGTCATCTCTCTACACTGGGCTGATGGTGATCCTATGTAAGATTTAGGCCTTCCTGGCATGTGAGAAGCTAGACTCTAAGCAGGCCAGTTGGCCACATTGACAAGAGAGGGAGAGGGTAAGAAATGGTAATTTCCCCCAGGCTCTGGGCTGAGGGGACAACTTGCTTTAGCTGTTACAGAGCTAGTTAACTTAGAACACTGAAAGTTTAGCCATTTTTTTCTGAGCCAAATGTCCCTGTGCCAAAATGTCCCCACTTGAAAACAGCTGGACTGAGATATTCTGTGGGGTGTGTCTGGGAGGTAGCTGTGTGCCTGGGAGACGGTGGATGTGTGCTCAGAAAAAGGTCAGCAAATGAATATATTCCAAACTGCTCAGGGGGCAGGTTGAGTACTGCACAAAAGCTCTGACTTTATATACAACTGTAGACTGTGACTATTTTGCAAGAATCTTAAAGGAAGTTAAAATATAGGAGTGCTAAGAAGTACTGTGGGTTCCAGCACCACACCCCTTCTGCTTAACAGGCAGGTCTGCCAGCATTCAGGGGTCCCCAACAGAGCAGAGAAGGTAAGGGTCTAAAGAGACAGAGATGGCCTTGAGTAGCTTACTTCTTTCCTTGGTCATTCCGGCCACCAGTGCTGGAGGACAGTATCCGCTTCTCCTTGGGACCCTGCGAGAAGAGGGGTAGATTGATGGGTGACTCTTGGCTGGGGCCTGACTATTGGGACCCTCCCATTCTCCAGGGCCTGAGGCCCTGGCACGTTTGGGAGAAAAGTGAGTGTTTCAAGCTGGCAGGTCCTCTGGCTACCACAGAGATGGAGCCCCGGGGTACAGGGTGGACAGCACCTCACTGTGCTTTCTAGTTGAGAGCCTGCTAGTGGGCATCAGACTAACCTGGCTGACGTGTTTCACCACGTAAAAGTGCTGTGTGACTCTGGCTAAAGGATTGCACCTCTCTGAGACCCAATTCCTTCAAACATTAAATAGGGGATTATAACTCCTGCTTCAAGGAAAGTCTAAAGCTATAGATTCAAAACAAAACAAAACAAAACCAGCAGCTTTTTCAAAAAGAACACTTGTAACAAGTGAGACCTTGTATAAAATGCTTCTAATTTAATGTTTCTCATTACCCTGAATGGCTATTACTGTCACTAGTATGACCTAGGTAGGGATAGCAAGGGTCAGAAACTCTGCTTCAAGGAGTGTAGGCTTCACATGTTATTTCTACATAGACTCTAAGTCCATTTCTTGATTCCCTTCCTAGATCTACCGCATATTGGCTGTGTGTCCTTGGACAAGGCACAAATCACCTCTGGACCTCATACCAGCCTCAGAGAGAACTGTTGGTACACTGAGCAGGATTGAGGGGCAGAGGCACAGCCCTGAAAATGACCTCTTGCAGGGATTTTATTTTACAGTCTAGCCTCTCCTGGTGAACTCCAGGCTGGGATCTGAAGATAGATGGAGAATTCTGGCTTCCATCGTGACCCTGAGCTGGAGTAGCCGATCAAATTCCATTCTGTTGGCCTGAGCTAGACAGGATCCAGATGCTAACAGCCTGCAGGTAGACAACAGGCGGAGGGTGGGGGTGAGGGGTGTGTGCCAAGCTACGCTGGGATGAGGACCAGAGACAGCCTGGGGCCTTCTCTGTCAGGAACTGTACACCTCAGTCTCTCTGGACCTCGAAAATCATGCGGAGAATTCACCTCCCTTCCCACATTAGGGTGGACAAACACCCCTACCTCTGACCCCTACACAGGGTTTGAATGTTCACATTCAGGGCCCGTTGTCTCAACAAATCCAGGCAGATTTATTGGAGCGACATCCCCACCCTCACCCCCACCCCCGACCCGTCCCGTGCTGGACAGCATTGCTCGCTGTGGCAATTCAGATACTCAAACAGGTAGGTCTCATAGATGTTCTGTGACGAAGCAAGCTGCAATCTATTAGCAATGTCTGGCATAGGCATAGGCACTGCAAGGGATGGTGGGGGTATGTTGTGAGTTCCTATCTGTGACTGATAAACTGATTCAGAGGTGAAAGGGCCTGATGCCCATCCATGCCTGAGAACCAACAGTCCCCAGAGTCAAAGCCAAGACCTGCAAATAGGGACAAGAAAAGGTAGCCTGGAGACAGAGGCTGGAAGGAGAGGGAGACATTAGGGAAAAGAAGAGGCTGTTACAGTTGGTGGGATTAGAACAGCGGATGGGGATAGCGGGAAGCTAGGATGGCCCAAGGGACA
Organism: Mus caroli; assembly: GCF_978045245.1. Lineage (NCBI taxonomy): Eukaryota > Metazoa > Chordata > Mammalia > Rodentia > Muridae > Mus > Mus caroli. The sequence continues at coordinate 22,218,456 of NW_028227261.1, read as the reverse complement.
GGGCAGAACAGATGGCTGCTGGGGACAGCTGAGATACAGGGTGCTTGGCCAAGCCAGGAATCCATTCAAGCAATGTGTGCTGTACATCAGGTGGCGGGTTGTATGGGCTGCTGGGACTTCAGCCATGGTCAAGATGTGTAGCCACTCTCCAGGAGCTATCTTGTAGGGAGTCGGAAATGTGTGGGCACACGGTGTTTGGAAGGAGAGGGATGGAGGGGAGGGTGGAAGGATCTGGTGATACAGAACTGAGACCCAGGAGATTCCACGGACTTCCTGTGTCATGAGAAAATGAGGGTACATTTGGGCTGAGGCCCAGGCTGAGGGTAGGGTTTAGTCAGAAAAAGAGGAACGGCCTATGCAAAAGCCCTGCATAGAGGGGCTGCTGAGCCCCGAGGCCTGGCAATGGAGACACTTTGCAGCCATGTACCCGGCCTGAGGGGGTAAGCCTACCATATAGTAGTCATAGAGGAAGCTCAGAGCAGCCACACTCTCCTCGTCCCCGTTTACTCTCATCATGGCCTTGGTGGCAGCCGTCAAAGGGTTCTCCAGGTATGTCTTCCAGGCCTCGTCCTCATTACTGTAGGGAAACTTCTGGAAGCTCACAGGGTCATTCTTCAGCAGCCGCACAGACCTGAAACTGCAGGCGGGTAAGGAGGGTCACTTGGGGACAGGGAACTGGTAGAGTGCTGGCCATACAAGTATAAAGAGTTGACTTTAGTCCCCAGGTAAGAGTACCCCTGGCTAGTAGCATGGTCTTCTGATCCCGGTGCTGAGGTAGCAGAGAAAGGGAAGTCCCTGAGACTCCCTAGTGGGTGTGGTCTAAGCCTACATGGTGAGTTCCAGGTAAGTACCTCCAAAAATACAAGATGGAGAACATTGGAGGAACAACAGGTAAGGTTGTCATCTGGTCTGTACATACATGTACACATATGCACACGTATCCACATATCCACATGCACCTGCACACACACACATACACATCCACACACACACACACGAATAAGAAGTGTCTCTTTTAGGCTCAGAGGAAGGTCCCCAAGACACAGCTCCTGCCATCGATAGGAGTTCAGAGGTGCCAGCCTGAGGAATGGAGACCTCTTCCTCTGCCTCTTGAGGCAAAAGAAGGAATCGGATACAGATCGATGCCAGATGCTGCCACGCAGGAGCTGCAGACCTGGGTCTGATCCCATCATCACCCAAACGAGGATCATAGGGTTGGTCAACCTCAGAAGGGCTCTGAGACAACTCCACAGACTACTGCGGTGGCACCTACTGTCCACGGGGAACCATGGCAACAGTTTCCAGAAAAATGAAACTTCCAGATAGCGGAGCCTGACTTCAGGGGTTTTCTAGAGACCACGAAAAGGCCCAGGGGCCTGCACGTTATCAAGTCAAGGAAAAATGCAACACAGGACAGGATATTAGAGCCAGAGAGCCAGTGGGCAGAGACTGGCCCTAGGAAGTGGTGTTTTAGACTGACATGTATTGTAGGTCCCTGAGTGGCCAGGCAGAGGCAGCAAATATAAATACAAGGCATTGTCCCCTTACATGGCATGGTCTCAAAGGAAGGGATAGAGGCATACAGAGGATAATGATGATTGCAAAATTAGCCTAGCAGGGGATGGTGGGAGGTGCAAACCTACATCTCAGTACTCAGGAGGCTGAGGCAGGAGGACTGCAATTTCAGGACAGCCTGTGCTACCGAGAGAGACCCTGTTTCCAAAAACAAAAGATAACATCATATTGTCTTTGCTCTGACCTGGACATGTTTTGGGCACTGAGCTAAGCACACCTAAGCATGGTCCACACAGTGTCCCCTCAGGGCACAGCTGAAAAACTAAAAGCTCAGAAGTGGCAGAAGAGCCTCCCAGGGTCCCCGTACTAAGTGGCCTCATATTCCCACACCTGAACCAGAGAGAAAGATAGGGCACACCCCAAAAGTCTTTTTTTGAGAAAGAGTCTCACATAGCCCAGGCTGGCCTCAAACTTATGTATCTAGAGATGACCTTCAATGTCTGATCTTGCCTGCACCTCCCAAGTGTTGGGATTATAGCTGTGTTGTCACTGTGCCTAGGTCAGGTGGGGTTGAGGATAGAACCCAGGGCTTCACCTTGCTGGGCAAGCTATCATGTCACTAACTGAGTTACCTCCTCAGCTCAAGACTTTCTGATTCCCTCTTTTGGAGTAGCTGAGAAGTGAACATATTACAACACCCCTGTTGCTGCTGCTGCTACTGCCGCCAACCGGGGGACCACATTTGCAGAATGCCTGGACATGTGGAAGAGGTGTCGAATGAGAAAATGGCTGCCCAGCTCAAAGACAGAGTGGGGAGTTCCCTGGTCTGCTGGCATCCCAGAGCTTCCCTGTCTATAAGGGTCCCACGGGTCTGACTGATGCACCATGCTATGGTCACAGGAACTGTACCAGATGCCGTGAACCACAGCATCTGGACTGTCCCCACTCAGTTCTGCCCCTTACGAGCCACTATCTGGGGATGACCTTGTCTCCCCTGTACAGCTGTAGAGACTGGAGATTTGGAGCAGAAAAGAAAATGCCTATGACCAACCAGTCAGTCAGCCACTCAGTCAAGATTATTACTATTTCAAGAGGGCTTTGTGCAACCCAGGTTGGCCTTAAACTTACTAGGTAGCTGGGAAGGACCTTCAGTTTGTAATCCTCCTTTGTTTACCTCCTAAATGCTGGGATTGCAGGCATGCACCGCCACACCTGGCTTCTGTGGCACTGGGGACCAAACCCAGGGCCTTGTGCATGGAAGGCTAGCACCCTACTAACTGAGCCACACGCCCAGCCCACAACCAGGATTTCACCTCAGGCTTATCCAGCTCCCGAGCCATGTGTTTTCCACTAGCCACACTGTTCTGTCCCGACTCCAGTCTTTTCCAGAGTGGGAGGCTACCCTGGTGAGGAAGTTGCAGGCACTGGGCCAGACAGGTAGGTAGGTGGGTGGGGACCTCTGGAAGCCACTTGCAGGAAGTGTGCCCCTTGCTGCCTGGGGCTCGGGTACAGGCTTCCACTCAGAGAGGAACTGGCAGCCAAGCTGTGTCCAGGCAGTAGGGACTAAGGGTACATACAGCTCTTCAGTTTCGTCTGGGGACAGTGTCTGCTGGCCACACTGTCTGCCTTCTCACTGGGCTACGAGAGGGAGGCAGAAGGAACTGTCACACAGGAAAGAGAAATGACAGAAACCTTCCTGCTGTAAGGAGCACGAAGAGTGAACCACACCCCAGTTTCTGTTGCTATAAATCAAGAGGTCTCAAGACAGGGGGGTGTGAAGAGGCCCCTCCTTACTGCCCCTGAGACTGGGGTTAGAGGAACTAAGTGAACAGCCCCTCCCCTGCCAGGCTCCAGGCTAGGCAACTCCCTAACTAAGGCGGCATGGGAAAAGCAAGGGGTGTCTGAGGGACCCCACCTTGCCTGCTCCCCTTGCCGGTTAGCAAGTCTTACCAGCAATGCTTCTATCTCTGAATAAGGATCACAAAAGGAAGATTATGCAGCCTGGGTATCTTGATTCACACTCGAGAAAATGCTTAGAACCCTGGCTGGCTGGCACGTAACAGATGCGCTTAATGCATACACACCCTGTCGGCACCTAACAAGTGCCTAATGTATGCATACCATACCAATGCCTGAGACTGGCTTGGAGCTAGAAGTTGAGAATCAGCTGTGCTACCAGTCTGGTCACACACGTCTGGACTTCTGCCTTGGATCTACTAAGAAATGGCCAGTCTCCGTTTGGTTGGACTGTACATATTTCCATCCCTTTTGGAAAATAGAATTTAAAAAACAATAGAGTCATACCCCCCAAACAAAAGAACAGCATTTCCATATGGGGGCTTCTTGGGGATACACGCGTCTCTAATGCTTCCTTCTGGGTACCCAAATCTGATTCCCAGATAAACAATCCCCTGGGGTATCTTAAGCATCTATCACAGGCAGACACTGTGCCAACAGTTTCTGGGTGGCACCTCACCTGTCTCCCACCGAAGCCCTGAGACACAGATGTGTCCCTTTTTACAAGAAGGGGAAACTGAGACTCAAACAATTGTCATCTATTAAGGTACACTAGGCCAGGAAGTGCCGGTGGCTCAACTCGAACTCAGACCTCGGGGACTCTGAATCCCCTAATCACCTTTCTAAGTGCCTTTCTGAGTCTGGACATTTCCCTCCTCTGGAATACACTGAACCTGTTCTCCTCCACAAGGCGCAGAGGAATTTCCCACCCATACAGGCTGGGGGCATGGGCAGCTGAGGCAGTGACAGGAGGGGTTTCTGGGCAGGAGCTGAGAGCTGGGGAGTGCCTGCCCTCGTGCCCAGGGGTCTCCGTTCTCATGCCCCCTTTTGCCACCGTTTCTCTTCGTGCTTTAAGGCTAAGCATTTAGCTTCTTGGACATCTTGACTGTTCATAAAGGTCGGCAGAGTTCTGGGTCAAATCCTGAAATCAGGATCTGGGATCTGTGTTCTTTGAAAGACTCAGGCAGAGCTCCATGGGGGAGGCAGAGTGAGCAGCCCAGAAGCTACTACAGGCTCAACGGAAAGGCATTCCAAGGAGGAATTCGGCCTCTTCACGAATGAATGACAACTTAGAACAGAAGGGGGTGATGTCTATCCTCTTAGGTCACCTTCCCTGGGTTCTGCCCAGGTTCCCAGTTGGTGTCCCTGTCTAAGACAGAACCCCCGAGCCGTCAGAACGTGGGAGGAGAGCGGAGAGCTAGTTAGGAAAGGACTGGGCCTCAGGCCACAAGTGTGATGACCTCAGATCCAAGTCAGGACATAGCACGGAGAGCCCAGTGCACCATGGGAAGAAGGCACACAAGCTCACGGGTTGGGGAACTGTGCATTCTTGAGGTGGTCCCCTCCCTGCCCCCCTGTTAAATGGATCTACTGAATGTTTCTCACGTGCCAATCAAGGCTCTTCTAGGCCCTGGGAAATCAGCCAAGTCCAAGGGAGATAAGGCTCGGCTCCCATGGAACTTTCTGTCTAATTGGAGCAGACAGACCATAAACATGCCGGGGAGTTAATTTTAGTTCCTGATAAGTGCTGGGAAGAATATTAATGAGAGCACAGTACTATCACAGAGTCACCAGGGGTGGCAACTTTAAGGCAGAGTTAATCTCTCCTGGGTTGTTAGGGGAATTACATGCATTAACATAAGCAATGTGCTTATGAGCCTGCCAGTAATAACGCCACTGTAAGTAGGCCGCCATCATCACCATCACCACCATCACCACCACCATCATCATCACCATCCTCCTCCTCCCAGCACTCCAGAATGAGAGTAAAGGGGAGACTCCGCCTGAGGTCCCTGACGGATCACACCCCTCCAAGCCTTGGGCTGTGAACAGGCTCTGGTCAAAAGACAAGGGAGACAGTGTAATAACCCCTTGCCTTGCCTTTCACAGTCCTTATCTGACAGTCTCCCAACACACATAGTGGTTATTATTCCTACTTTAAAGACCCTGAAATAGACAGTGGAGACAGGAGGTGACCTGGGAATCTGGCCTGGGAATTTCATGATAAGTCACCTTTATACCAAGGGACGGAGCGGAAAAGCCAGGGCCCAGGGAACCCGAGTGGTATTCCATGTCACTGTGGCAAATACTTCTTAAGTGACTGCCGTGGTCTAGCCCCTGTCCTGGGGGACAGTAAGACAGGATTGTCCTTGTCATCAAGGAGGTTGAAGACAGACATGACCCTCACCTCAAACAGACTGCAAATACCAAATAGGTCATGAGAGTGAAGAAGCCAGAGGCCCTGTGAGTGGTCTTATCCCTGGAGAGCTACGGGTAGGTGTTTATTGAGAAAGAGATGGAGGGAGATGGGTGGGAAGGCCTGAGACCTTCCAACTGGGAGCCAAGGCCAAAGGTGTCAGCTTGGGCCTGGCCTACTGTGTGCTGGGTGTGAGGCGGATGCTTTGCACGCATCATCGGGATTCAGGGAAGGCCAGAAGGCTGAGGAGGAACCTCAAGTCCAGGATTTGACAATCCCTCTCATTTGCATAGTGTGGGATTTTGCTTTTGTTTTTTCCTAGCACGTATCTGTCATCCCCCTGTCATATCTGAAGTCCTGCAACGTGCCTGTAAGGTAGGGAGGGAAGAGATGACTGTCCCTATTTGATAGCATGAAAACCACCCACAGACAAGGCTACCGATTTACCTAAGGCCACCAGTTGGACCTGACACATCAGGCCTGAAACTGGGGTCGCCAGCTCACAGTATCATGAGCCTTCCCAAAGCTGCCAACCCACTGCCTCCCTGTGTAACAAGGTATCCACCTCACAATGGATCAATGTATCCACCTCAGGGAAGAGACAGCCTGGAAGCAGATCAAGAGAGTGGAGCTAGACTCCCGTCACTGTGGAACAGGGGTGTGCAAACTTCCCTGGCAGGGGCGGTGGGTGGGAAGGGAGCCCAGGAGAATGGAGCCTTTCCCTGGCATGGGAGGGGTGCAGTATCAGCTGTCTCATGCCCAGTCTGCCTCATGTCTTGACTCCAGCACAATCCAGCACAGAGGAAGCTGAGAGCTGAGAAGCCAAGCATCCTCCTCCCAGCTGTGCTCTGACTCACAGCGGCTGCTGTACCCGGGCTGAGCCGCTTCAAATTCCCAGTGAGACTAAGGAGTCGCCACCCTGGCTGGCTAGGTCAGACTTTCTCATCTCATTTCCTTAAATTAGAATCCTGGCAATTCTGAGCATCGACAGACCTTAGACATAATGTCCCCAAAGAAGCAGTGCTGAGACCTAAAACACAGATCCCAGAGCAAGAGTCTGGGAGCATCCTACCCAGCTCTGATGTCAATAACTGCCCATGTTACAAGCATCTTAGTAATACAGTGTTGCCTTTAGCAGAGCAGGAGGAAGGCCATTGCCAAAGCAGGCAGCCTCAAGCCTCGCCTATGGGCCCGGGATATATTGGGCAAGCTGGGTTCCAGTTCCCTGAAGCCTAAGGAGGAAGAGTTCCAGGGGCCACCTGATCTGGGTGTCCACACCCAGATACACCCAGTCAGAGACTTGCCAAGCCCAGCTGTGAGCCACCCAGCTTCATCAGCCGTGATCAATCACACTCGCAGTCACCCACAGGGACAGCCTCCACGGCTGCTCACAGAGGAAACATTTTTCAGCCAGCCCCACGCAAGGTGTTTCTGAGCATGACAGGGGCACCCCAGGGTTCTTGGGCTTGCCAGTGGACCATCTGGTTTTCTGGCTGCCTATGTTGTGCAATGTGGCCTGCCCCCATGAACCAGGGGGCTCTCTGGAGATGCTCTCAATTGGAGTGCGGGACCTGACTGTGTGGTGGCCCCAGCTGGAAGGAGGCAGCACACATATCTGGTTGGAGGGTGTGCCCCAGTGCTACACAGAGAGTTCCAGCCTCGGAACTTGCTATTTCCTGGCTGTGTGACTTTCAGCACGTCGTCCCCTTATCACCTCTGTGCCTTTGTGGGAAGATGAAAGTGAGAATCTCTCTGGGAAAGGCTCATTCATTCAGGGATCACTAAGCATCAAGTACCCAGTAAATAATCTCTACTCACAGTCTTTCATTTTTACCTCCACCTGTGAAACGTCACTAGCAACAGGATAGCGTAGGTCATGCAGTCACTCGTATGGAAGCACGCACACTATGGTTCCACTGTTATCGCTCTGAATACTGGCTTTGAGCAGCCAGCCCAGCCAAGGGCATGGTTAACAGCCTCACTTTCTCCCTGTCTGTCAAAAGGGGCCATCCCTACCCTGCCTTAGCTTGGCACTAAGTGGCCAGAGCCCAGGCAGCCTCCGCCTCTGGATCCAGGTGGGCAAGCTGATTGATGGTGGACAGGCTCCAGATAACACTGCTGGCTGCATCTGATTTAATTACATGTCATTTCCTAATTATACCAGAAACTCGCTTTCTGCTCTTTGGAAAACTGCCCCCCTGTGTGGGAATTCTTCTTTTATGCCCCAGTACCTTGGCTGTTTGTCTGACTTTTTTTTTTTTTTCCTTTCTCTACCGTTCAATAGGGATGGGAAATTTTTGAGCTCTACCTCTCAATCAGGGAACTGCCTCTCTTTAGTTACGCATTGATGTGTTAGCAGACAGTCACCAAGGGTTATTCTGTGATGGACGGTATGTGCAGAGCACTGGGGACACTCTGTCCTCTGAGTCTATCCTCCAATGTTCCCAGTTCTTGGTGGCTCCCTGAGAAGACACTAGGGAGTAACTCTTTAGTTGTATGTATATGTGTGTATATACATGTGCACATGAGTGTGTGTACACACAGGTGTATGCACATGCCTGCCGTGCAATATCATGTGTGGTCAGAGGGCCATGGCAGGCATTCTCTTCTGCTATCGGTGCCCAGGAATCGAACATGGGCTTGTCAGGTGATCCATGCCTTAGCCCATTGAGCTTTTGGTGAAGGCAGATGGAATAGAGCGGGAGGGGAGTTAAGAAAAAGGAAAAGAGGCGAATGAATGACTGACACAGCCAGCCCATGGCCTCTGCACCCACGGCCTGAGAGGTGGGTACTCTTATCGCTGCTTTATGCAGGCATTCACTGATATGAAGCGATCGCTCAGGGAAAAGTCACCAACCAGCCATCTGTGAGCCAGCTGGGCTTTAACACAGGTGTGACCCTGCCGCAGGGCTCTGGGTCAGCTGACTCAGCAATGACACAGCAGGTCAGTGGCTGACCTGGGAGCCTTCTTTTCCCATCCTCTACTTGGTCTCCCAGGCCAGCGGTTTTAAAACTAAGTCAGAATCACCTGGAAGACCTGTCAAAACAAAGAATGGCCAGCCCCGCCCCCAGAGTTTCTGATTCAGTCTAGGGCAGGGCTAAGAATTTGCATATCTAAGTTCCCACGTGAGGACGAGCCAGGGACCTCTTTTATTTACTTACTTACTTACTTTTAGTGGTGGGGCTGGGGTTTGAGCTCAGCGCCTGTATGTGCCAGGCAAGTGCTCTAACTGAGCTTACCCCCCTCCTCACAGCAACTACGTTTGGAGGTTGGTGTTCTGGATGAGCCAATAATAATTATTTCTTACAAATAATAACTCTCTCTTCCCTTGCCTCATTTCAAAAGTTACGCAGGCTTGTAAAACTCAAGTATATAAAATTCGAGTCGGGTGTGGCGGTGCACACCTGTAATCCGGACCTTGAAGAAGCTGAGGCAGGAGGATCGTGAGTTGAAAGTGGGTCTGAGCTACCTACGTTCCAGACAGGTTACACAGAGGCAAGGTCTCATATACATACATACACATACATACATACATACATACACACATACATACACACACAGCAGGGAACCTACAGGAAAAACGAAAAGCAGGGTCGATCTACATCTTATACCTAATGTCCAGGCTTAGAAACTTTAGTCTGGTTGGATCCAGATGAGAGCCTGGCTCTTCCATGAAATCTTGGCTACCCAATGTCACTTGATACACACCCATCCCTCTTGGGATTACCAAAAAGGACAAAATAGATATGCAGATTAAGCGCTTGCCAGAGACCGGGTCTCGGGGATCGGGGCCACTGTCCGTCTTTTTGTGACTGCATGGGGTTAGCACGCTTCCCAGACCTTGCTTACAGACGCAGCTGCCTCCGTTAACACCCCTCCCCCCGCCCCTCTTGCTCCCGCCCCCGCTCCGCCCCGTTTTACAGCCCGAGCTTAATGAGGGCTTTTAACTTTTCATTCACCAGTCGCGTAACTCCGACTTTTAATAACACACCTCCTGCACGACAAAAATTTGCTCCTGGCAATCATGGTTTCGACCACAAAACCGCAGCAGGGCGGCGCTCCGAGTTAACTCTTTCAACGCTGCGGGCCTAAGGGGGAGGGGGAGGCGTTGTGAGCCCTCTAGCCTAGGGCCACCCTCAGTGGCCACTCTCCAGTCTCTGTTACCGATGGCAGAGGGTCCGGGCTGTGGGGATGCAGAGGCCAGGGCGCTGAGGCATGGTGCCCCCGGAATGGACCAACTGTGTATGAAAGGTAGTGAAACCTTCCATCCTTCATCAGGTGTCTTAGACAGCCTTGTACACAGTAGGACACTGCGGAGGGTCTGAAGAGGCCAGTGGTCCCCAAGAATCTGGCTCTCAAGAGAGCCACAGTCTCCAGTCTAGGTCAGGGCCTGTGCCAGACAGCCCACTTAGCCAGGCCCATGGTGGGCAGTGTGGAGGTTCAGGTTGTTTTTCCTGGGGAGTCTGAAGCTAGTGCTCCAGGAACCCTTGCAGCCAGCCCCCACCACTGGGTACTGCTAGGCTGTGGGCTGGAAGCAGGGTGGCTGACAGAGGTGCCAGGCGCTGGGTCTGACCACATGAAAGGCCAGGTGCTCACCACCCACCAGCTGCCTGGAGCTGGTTTCTGACTTACATTGGCCAGCCTTTCCAGGGCCACCTCCCTGTGGAGGCCTAGGACCTGGCTGGGGTGGAGTGGGGAGGTGGTCTGCCACCACAGCTCAGTGTTTCCCTGTCAGGTAGGTGGGTTCATAATGGACATTTCACTCAGGAGAAAGCCAGAGAGTCAGCAAGGGCAGACTCACTCGGTTTGATTTGAAGCAGATGCGGACGGACCTGACTTTTCACTAACGCCCCAGGGCTGACAAGTTGTTTATTCTCTGAGGGCTGGAGATGTCTGCTTGGCCTAGTAGGATATTCCAGCCAAGGTCACAGTAAGAACAAGGCCACAACAGCAGCAGCAGCAGCAGCTTAAAACACACACATACACACATACACACATGCGCGCGCGCGCGCGCGCGCACACACACACACACACACACACACACACACACACATTCACAGGCACTTGTTGGCATCAGGACCTCTCAAACCTATGACTCCACAGGCACTTACAACACACTCGAACACACACAGACACACCCATACACATATACGTGTGTGCACACACACTCAAGCATGCCCACAACATGTTCTCTCTCTCTCTCTCTCACTCTCTCACTCACACACACACACACACACAAACACACTCACACACAGAGGCACTTACACATACACACAGGCACTTACACTCACACACACAGACACACCCATACACACATATGTGTGTACATACACACTCACACATGCCCACAACAGGTTCTCTCTCTCTCTCTCTCTCTCTCTCACACACACACACACACACAGAGGCACTTACACACACACACACACACACTCACAGGCACCCACAGACTCCCCAGTTCTCAGAGTGGCTGAGCCCCCAGGTCAATCACTGTAATCTCGAATGGTAGCTTCAAAGTTGGCCTGCATTACTCAGCAGGCACAGGCTTTCCTGAATGGAGAAGCCTCTACTGTCAGCCCATCCGACTTCCAACCCAAACCATTCAGGACACTGGCAGAAAACCTGCTCCGTAAGCCAGCTTCTCCATACCCCCTGAGGAGAAACCTGAAAAGATTCTCTCTGCAGCCTCCAAAGGCAGCTGTAATTGGCATGCGTAAGTGTGCTGGAGCCCTGTGTCTCAAGTGTGTGTGTGTGTGTGTGTGTGTGTGTGTGTGTGTGTGTGTGTATGTGTGTGTGTAAAGCATAGAAAAATAAAAAGCAAGAAGCTTCAGAAATGCCCAATTATTGATGTCTCCACGAAGGGAGAAAGGCATTATTAGCATGCTCCCTACCAGGCTTTAAATCAATCATTGTCATAAAACTGAACCCTGTAAGGACTGCCACTTGGTCACAGCATGCACAGTCCAGGAGATGCAGGCTTGGGTCACTCAGATAATAAGTTCAGGGGTTGAGACTTGAATCTGGGCCCTAGCACTGTGTTCCTATTTTTACTTTAATTGGGGTTCAACTGTCAAAACAGTGTCCTGAGAATCTATTAAAAAAAAGAAACCTGATGCTTGTAACCATAGTGGTTGGACAGTGGATGTGGCTGTTCAAGTCGGACACACCCCAGAGCTAGCCAGTACATGGGTTCCTGTCTGCAGTTGGGACCCATCAATTCTTCTGCCTGTAAGCGTTTGAGTTCTTAACCTGCTGAGGAAAAGCTCCAAAGAGAGAGACAGAGAAGGGGAGGAAACAACAAGAGGGTCACTGCTAAAGAGGGGAGAAAGGAGAAGTCCGTTCCTTTCCTGCTAGCTCCTTGCCCACAACTTAAAGCGACTCACACCCTCGACTTCTGTCTTCTCCAACATCTGGACCTGAAACTGAGGCTGAGAGTGAGGTCAGCATCAGCCAGTCAAGGGATTCTGGATCCCAGATGTGGACAGGAATGCACCTGCCTCTCGCCAGACAACACAGATGACCTCACCAAAATCTAGCCCTTGGCTTCCCCAGCGTTAGCACTGCCTCTGGATAAAACTGACCACAATTTATTGAACGCAACGTCAGACCCCTTTCTCTTTGGTAAGCATTTTTACAGCTTTCAGCACACCTAAGAACTCTACAAAGTTCTCTTGTTCCAAATTTCCAGATCAGGAAAATGAAGCTCAGATAAGTCCAACGACTTTTTAAGAATGAACAGCGGAGGAGAGATGGAGCCTGGGTTTGAACCTAAGGAAATCTACTACAGAGCCCATGTATACAGCCATTACACTATAGTAGCCAAATCGCTTGGGACTGTTCCAACTCAACATAAAGGACCTTTAGAGAAACTCAACTCTTTGCCTAAGACAGCTCTGAGAACCACCTCCAAGACGTTCCCTTTGGCAAGAGGAGAGACAGCTTCCCTGGGGCGGGAGTGTCTCTGATTTCCAAGGCACCTCCAGAGTATCAAAAAGCGATGCCAAGATTCACGGTTTCAGGCAGCCCGGGTGTTTGCCTTCCTCGAAACTGCTCAGCACAGAGAGAAAGAAAAACTATTTTCCCAGGGAAACAGTCAGCTCTAGATAGAGAGCTGAACGTGCCTCAACACGCTAAGGCAGGATCGTCAGCCCATTCATTCACCCTTACAAATTGCCGTGTGAATCCGGGCGCCCGCCTCCCTTGCTCTTCCCTCTGCAGGGAACCCCAGCCAGCCTCGGTGTGCTGGGGAGGCCGGGAGGCCAGACATCGTGGCTTTACTCACTCAAGTTCATTCGACATCTTCCTTCTCCGAGGTTCCAGCGATCCGTCTCTGGTTGGCTCGCAGGCGCTGCTGACCGCTCGTCTCTTAATGCTCCTCTGACACAGACATTCCCTCCCTGCCCGGGGAAGCGTTTGCTCTACGTCGCGCTTTGGATGTTGAGATTTTGCTGACAGCGGTCCCCGGCTGCGGTGGCGCTGATTGGCTGGAAGCACAGGTGCCGACTGCAGATAGACCACAGCAGGTGCAGATGTTAACTTTTGGCCCACCAGCAGGGGCGGAGCTCCGGGGGGCTGACTGGGTGGAGCCGGCCAATTCCTTCTTAGCTGAGGGGGTGAGGGGGTGGAGACGAGGGAAAAGGGAGGAGACAAACGTTGGGAAGGAATAGGAGAACTAGAGGAAAAATACAGTCAGGTACTTGGCTCAAAGGGAAATCTCTGTCCATCTCATCGCTCGGATCCTGGATCACAGAAACATCTCCCGACAGACACCATATCTCTTTATAGTCACCTTCTCTACCCGGAAAATTTCACGGAAGAGAGCAGGTAGCTCTCTGTGAGTCCCCTCTCTTTTCTCCAGAACTTTCCCCGTCATGTAACCAACACCACAGGTTCTAGTTTTTTGTTAGCTAAGTGATTTCTTCCTATTCTTCCAGTAACCAGCTAGGAAGGACTTTCTGTCAACTCTCCCTTCCACCCCATCCAACCCCATGCCCTTTACAGGTGAGCGAGGAAATGTAGGTTGGAGAGGTAGGGTGCCTTGCCTAAGGGTGAGAGCCAGTGTCAGAGACCTGTTCAGTCATCTGGGAGACTAGTTACTCCTTGAGTTGAAGTTGGTGGCCTCAGTTGACAGGGGGCATTTACTAAGTACTGAGTGTGCAAGGTCTCCTTGCTCTGGGTTCTGGGGCAACAGTGGGGAAAGAAAAGGCTGGTTTCTATTCAGGAGGAGTCCCCCCCTCCCCCAATGTGCATGAGCGTGTGTGTGTGTGTGTGTGTGTGTGTGTGAGAGAGAGAGAGAGAGAGAGAGAGAGAGGAGAGATGGGGTGGGGAATCAGGGAATTAGGGCAGGGCAGCCTTTCATCTTGTGCGATGCCAATCTGAACGGGATGTGGGCAGACCACATGCCTCTGGCCAGCCCAGAAAGGATGGAAAAGTTGAAGGTGGTTGCCTCAGGAGTCTTAGCTGGCCAGTCACTGTAAGTGCTCTGTGCTGGGCACCCAGGAGATGCCTCTTAGGTGAGGGGATGGTGGGGGATGGGCTAGGAACAACCTAGGGTGGTCATCCCCAAATGCCCACAAGTATCAGCAGAAACAGAGAGCTTCCATGGGGTTCATAGGAAAAGAGATCTAAGCTATGAATCTTGGAATCTCATGTTTACCCTTTTACCACTACCCTCAGCCCCACCCCCATGCCCACTCTCCCCATCCCCCACTCTCCCAACCCCCCACTCCACCCCCAGTTCATTGCTCATTCTTCCTGGGAACCTCGCCTTGAGCGTTCTCTGTCCCACTGGAGGAAAGGCGACTCTACCCTGAGAAGCCCTATCTGATAACGCAGGAAAGCCTTCTTAGGGTGGGCTACCGGGCTTGAAGACTGATCGGAGTCCTTTCCCCGTTGGAAACTGTTTAGAGGCTACCCCTAAGGAGCCCTGAGGATAGCTAAGGACCATGGTGATTGCTAACACTGCTAGCTCTCTCTCCAGTAACGCTTGTGAGAACAGACATCCAGTCCTCAGGTTTCACACGGCTTTATTCTGTTCCCTGCAAAGCCCTTCCAGATTTTCTCACATCATCAGGTGTCTATCTCCCTTCCCTCTGGAACGTGAGTTCCGTAGAAGCAAGAGGCCTTGTCTGCCTTGGTTACTCTCCAGCACTGGCTTAGGTGTCTGGCTCCCAGTAGGTGCTGTGAATGTTGCGTAGATCAGGTATCGTGCCAAGCCTTCTTTATGCATCATGTCAATACCCAAAGTGAGTCAGGCACTTTGCTATCATCCCGTGAGATGAGGGGACCAGGATTGCAGATCACTCACTATAGCTGAAGGCAGCGGCAATGTGAGCAGTGACTGGATCTGAGTGATCGCTTACAGCAGTCACGGTGCTGAGAACTGCAGGCCCGCGGCAGCCCGAAGGATGGCACACTTCTCTTTGTAGTCTTCTCTCTGACTAACTCACCTCATGAAAGGCTGGAGAGTTTCTGTCAGCCCTGTTGCAATGGATGTGGTGTGATTCATGCTTGCTGAGCTTGTGGGGGGTGGGGGGAGACACTGGGATTTCGGGTGGCATGTCTGTGCTCGCTGGGCTTTATAAACGGGTCCTCTCCCTCTCTGGGTCCTGGCTCTGTGCTCACAGCCATGGTTAGAGATCGTTAGAGGGTCTCTGTGACTCCTTACACAGGAAGCCTCCAGAAGGTGCCCCCGAGAGGTACCACGGATGGAAGGAGCAGGTGTGCAGGGTTCCGGGAGTCCTCCAGCCATGTGACAAGGCCAACACAGACCTTTGCCACCACAGCTCAAAGAGGCCAAGATTTTGAAGTGATATTGCCCAAGTCTGGCTGCCCGCCTTTCCTAGACCTTGGGGGTATGATGCAGCCCAGGGCCAGGGGAGGCTGGCATCACTGCCCTTGCATGGACATCCCAGCTCTTGGTTGCTCTGTCTAAGAAATTATAAGCATAGACCAGCCAATCAGACGAAACACGATTAGATCTACTAACAGTAATACTAAGTAATGACAGCTTGCTATTCCGTGTCAAAATTACCCCTGTTAGGGGATGGTATTGATAGAAGACACAGAGCTGGGTTCGAGTCCCAGCCCGGGCACCTTATCAGCACCATAAGGTTGGGTCAGTGACCAACCTCAGTTTCCTCATCTGTATTTGGGTACAAAACCATGCTCCAACCTCACAAGTTGAATCGCTTTGTGCCGCACATGACCACTTACGATTCACTTCCTGCAGAAGAGTGTGGTACACCCCCCACCCCCTTAGGACCCCTATGCTGAATAAGCACCAGCCCCCAGGGTCACACAGCTACACTCAATGTTGCTAACAGCCCTTCCTAATACAACCTTGCTAACAGCCCTTCCTCTTAAAATCCCAGGTCTCCATGACTACCCAGATCTCAGGAATACCTATTAGCCTATAAGGAGATATTGAAGTGTAGAATGCCCAACAGAGGTGCTCTGTGGGAACTGTAATGGCTAGATTGGACTCTCCTTCCCCGCCAGGTAGTCTGTATTGAGCTTGCTGATACAAGCTAAGAGGTTCCACACAGTCTCGCAGCACCATCACCTTTGAACGAGGCCAGGCACAAAGCTGGGTGGTAAAGACTTAGTGGGCCCTGGGTTTGATCCTTGGCAATTGCCCAACACCCCCCCCCCAAGAAAGTGATTAAGCCAAAATGAGTGGCTACAGACTACACCGCCACTGGGTTCCTGTCCTTCCTAGGGCAGAGGTGGAGATAAAGAGACAAGACTGAGGGCCAAGGAGATGATTCAGTCAGTAAAATGCTTGCTGTGCAAACATAGCCGGAGTTTATCCCCATAACCCACATTAAAAAAAAAAAAAGCCAGGTGTGGTGGTGCATGCTCGCAAACCCCTGGAGTTAGGGGCTAGAGAAGGCAGATCCTTGGCAAATCTCTGGGACTCACTGTCTCCCCAGCCTAACCTACTCAGTGAGGTCCATGCCCTTGAGGACCCTCTCTCAAAAAATCCAAGATGGACGGAGCCTGAAAGATGACATTTGAGAACATGCCTAGGCCCAGAGAGACATGCACACATGTGCTCATACAAAGAGAAGACTCTCGTCAGCTGACATCCTCACTCTAAGCAGTGAGCGGAGATATCAGACCTGCACGTCATTTAGCAATGGCAGTTATTGTCACTTAGTCACTCCGTGGCTCTTGCTTAGAATCTCCACCTAACAGTGGGGTCTGGGGTTCCTTTCCCAGGTGGGCCTGGTTCCTGCAAGACCATGTCTGCCTTCCTGGAGCTGTGACTTCTGGAGCCTTGGATAAGACCTTTCACCAACTGTGAAACTCTTTTTCCCCTCATTTAATCAAGAATGGTTAAACCGAGATGCTGACCACTCCCAGCTAAAAGTGAACTCAGGAAAACCTGTTAATCCCAACACCACCACCGCCAACAGGATCGGGCACAGCCACGCCCTCTGCAGTCAAGGGAAGTGGCCAAGGTCTGGTTCCAGCAGGGGCTCCCCTCATTATCTGATGATAGGAAGATAAACAGTGGGCTCTGTCACTCAAGCACGTGACACTCAAGCCCTTTGAACTGATCTCTGTGATCTAGATGATCTTACAGAGGTGATGTCACATCTAAGACTGTCCCCGTGGTGTCGGGAGGGAACCAAACTGTGGTCTGCCTGCCTCCAGAGCCTTGAAAACAGTCCTTTGAATTTGTTTGGTCTATACTGGATTGACAGGTGAGGGGGTCGGGGGTGGGGCAGAATGAAAGTTGGCAAATTGGTTGACATTTTGTGTAAAGGAGTTGGAGCTGTAAGCTTCCAGAGGGGTGGGAATAGCACCAAGAAAAACCTTACCCAGCGCTTGCCCCAGGTTTCAGCACAACCGATGGTCAATGAATTCAGCAAACAGAAATATGTGTATAATTTACCAAACATTTAAACATCCTGGACAATCCGGCCATTGCGCCTCTCCCTTCCCCCGCAAGAGAAGACCTCTGAAGGTAGAACCTGTGCTCCCTCTTTATTCTCGAATCTCAGAGTCTTCACCCTGGGCCTGTGATTTCACATCAGTAAGTTTCCCTCTCATGTCTCATCCCCAAGTTAGATGAGCCCTTAATGAAAGGTTAATGGCAAAAACATTGGTACCTAAGGAAGGCATTGTAGGTGGGTGGGCACCACTTAGCAAGGGGTCCAAGCAACCAGCTTCCAGTTCCAATGTCAGTGCACAGTGAAGTTCCTAGCATCCATGCCCAGCCATCCTTACAGTACCCCAGTCTATGCATCCAGCTCTTTCCCAGGGGTCAGGGTGAGAATTTGTCATTGGCCCCATTTGGTATGTAGGCTGAAATTCAGAAAGAACCCCTGGCTAAGTGAAGAACCTGGCCTCTTAGATGAAGCATCGCCCCATATACCAGCATAGACCCAGGGGGATCCTGGAGGTCTAGTGTGAGACCCCCAGTTGGCTGTGGTTTTTCTCTATCGTCACTGAACTTAAACAGAGGCATAGAGGATGAGCCCTTCCCCCCACCTCTGTTTGACCTAAGTGTTCCTGGAGGGTCAGGACATGGGAGTGGCCAGCCTCCAGCCCCTTTTACAACAGATCCTGAACAGTATCACCAGCGACTCTGCCTACATTCCTGCCTAGCGGTTGGTTCCTGGACTGTGTAGGGTCCAAAGTCGCCCTGAAGAGTGTCCCCTTGAAAGTGAGTGGCCTCAAAAATAAGCAGCTGTTTTCCTGATCATCCTTGATAAGGACTCGAAGGAAGCATACCGCCAGGATTGGCACAAGTAAGAGGTCCCACGCTGTCCTTTGGCTAAGCAATTTTATTCTCGGGAATTTGGTATGAGGCAATCACCTCTGGGTGCAAAGGACCCTAAGGGATGCCTATCAGAGTTCCAGTTCTGGTCCTGGCAAATCGGTCTGTTCCAATGCTCGTCAGTGAGGCTCGGGGAAGAAGAAGAAGGCAACAGTGTGCAGCCAGGCATCTGGCTGCAATCCAGAAGGGTGCTGTGAACTTATCCCTGTACCTTGGATGCCAGTCGCTGGGCCTACAGTACAGTTGTCAGAGCCTGTAAGTCTTCATTCAACCCTCCCAGCTATGAATGAAGTGAAGCCCCAGAGGGGCCCACCTCACCCCGTGAGACTTGAGCGGAGCTGTCTTGGTCTGATCCCTCGATCTTTCGCTTACACGATGATGCTTCTTAAGTCTGTCTGTTCCCATCCACACAACCCACTCAGAAAGAGAAGGAAGGCATCGGGGACCCCGGAGGTAAAAGGAACAGGTGCAGTTTATAGTTGATTATTTTTATTCATCTGTCAACATGACTTCTTTTGTTAGGAAGAAAAAGGAAATTTCATAGTTATTAAAGAGGAGCCAATCAGACAGGCTTGTGCCAAGCTGAGCAGGGAACAGGAGAAGTGCTAAGGTATTCGGTGGGGGGGTGGGGGGGGTGGGGGGGGTCTCTGCCTTGTGGCCAGGAACTGGCTAGAAAAGGTGGAAGCCAGAGGGAGGGGCCCACAGGAGCTGTGATCCCGGAAGGAGCAGGCTTGTTTGAAAAGACATTTCAGCCCCAAGGGTCCCTGGGAAGGGGGGTCGGGGAGCCCTGAATCTCACTCTTCCCGGGGACTTGTGTCAGGCCCTGGCTATCTCTGGGTCCATCACTAGTCTGTGCCCGTGAAAGATGCTGCCCACTCCCAACTAAAAGTGAACTCAGGAAAACCAGTTAGTTCCAACACCATTACTGCAAACAGCGCTGGGGCATACCCAAGTCCTCTGCAGAGAGAGGAAGTGGCCAAGGTCTGGTCCCAGCAGGAGTTCCAGAGTCCCAGGCTGTCTCCTCTACCACATGCTGGGGGGGGGGGGCGCGAAATAAAGTCCCTCCAGGAAACTTTTTTTACTTTTATGAACTTCTACAAAATCAATTTTGCTATCAAATTTCACAGAATTCCATGCATGTTGGGAACCCATAGAGTTCTCAGTTCTGACCCTAGTGGGTCCAGAAGTCTCTATTATAGACCACTGGGCCCCAACACACACACACACACACACAGAGAGAGAGAGAGACAGACAGACAGACAGACAGACAGACAGACAGACAGACAGACAGACAGATTTGAGAGCTTGGGTTCTGAGTTCAAATCCTGGATCTACCACATATTACTATGTGACCTTGGGCAAACCTTGTGGCCACTCCAAACCTTAGTTTCAGTCTGTAGAGTAGGCATGACTCCGATCCGTGTAAGGCTTTGGTTGATGAGGCAACACATGCAAAGTCCTTAGCTTCATCCTGGTGAGTGTTGACTGTTATCGTCCTTATCACCAGGGGTGGGTACCACCTTACCACCCTGCACACAGGGAGTGTTTGTCTCTTTTGCATCTGTCACCTGAGGTGCTCAACCCAGGGCAGATATGCCTGATGATGTGGCTTAGTCACCACGTTCCCCTGCCTCTGAGGGTGTGAGCATGGCTGGTGTCCTGTGCCCAAGGTTCCTGAGAAGTCAGGATGGAGCCTTAGCAGCAAGCAAACAAATCGGTGTGGGGATGAGTCTCCAGCCCCAGCCCCCTCCCACTGTGCAATGGACGCCACCGTTTGTAGTTTCCCAGGTCACCTGCACTCTTCAATGCTAGAGGACTCAGAATGCATACACCTCTGGGAAGACAAGAGTCCTGATATGCAGGTGACAGTGACCTGACTCTCTAGCCCGTGGCTTTGGCGGTTCCTCTGAATGGATTGGTGAGCCATGATAGGGTCACAGTATTTCATCTGGCTATTCTTCATCTAGTACGAGCACAGACTCAATCCAAACTGGATGAGACCAGTTTCAGTCTCCCCCTCATCCCCCCACCTCTTTTCGTTTCTTTTTCTTCCTTTTCTTTCTTTACTTTTCTTCTTTCTTTCTTTCTTTCTTTCTTTCTTTCTTTCTTTCTTTCTTTCTTTCTTTCTCTCTCTCTCTCTCTCTCTCTCTCTCTCTCTCTCTCTCTCTCTCTCTCTCTTTTGAGACAGGGTTTCTCTGTGTAGCTCTGGCTGTCTGCCTGCCTCTGCTTCCTGACTGCTGGGATTAAAAGGGGTACCACCACTGGCTAGTTTCACCCTCTCCTGCTTTTCCTTTTTTCGGGGAGTTCCCTGAAGCAGGTTAGGTTGGGGGTATTGCAAATTAAGGCTCTAAGTTAAAATCTTCTAATGCCATCCACCAGTGACAATGCAGACAAGTTCTGGTCTCAACCGCCCTGAGGTTTGAAACCGGGCTTGGCATTTGTCAGCTATGACCCTGAGCGCAGCATCATTGTCAAAAGTCACCGTCTCTAACTAGCAGTCTATCAGGAGAAGTGTCTCTGACAGGGTAACTGTTTGCAAGACCCCAAGATGCTTTCTGGAGTCTCAGTTGAGGCTCCAGGGGAGGGAAAAGGCCTGCAAACCGAAGGCACCGAGGGGACCAGTCTAAGGAACTAACCAGCTCTGAGTGTTAGTTTACAAGGAGGGGTGCCCACCCCCCACCCCCCTCCACCCCCCACCCCCCTCCACCCCCCACCCCCCTCCACCCCCCTCCACCCGCCGCAAGCCTGGGGGATGGTGCTCTGGGTCACCATAAAAGAGGCCTCACCTGGGGAAAAAAAAAGACATCATCTTTTGGGAGTCCCGGTGACCTCTGACACCATTCTTCCCCCACCCCACCCCCACCCCCAGTCAAGTCACACCCAGTAAGAACAAATGAGAGGTGTGGAGAGGAAGCCAGCTATGAAGAGTGGGAGGCCCCCCGCTGAGTTCTCCAATACAGGCTTGAACCCTGAGGGGATAACATGGGTGGGATTTACAGAAAATAAAATAAAGGCCATTTTAACTTGTTCTACCAGTTTTTACCCCTCTTCTGTGTTTTGAAAAAAAAAAAAGTCATTTAGCTGTTTTAATGCTCTGGGTTTCTTTCCATTTAAAGAGACAATGGCTTTGGGAGAAATGCTCTCACCATGGGACCCAGAGCCCTTAAGAAATGCCCCCTCCCCACGCCCAACACTAGCAATGTCCTCATTCCCCTGTCAGGAGGGGCTTCCGGTAAGGGTAGCGCTGGGATTTGGATGAATCCCTGGACTCAGGCAGAGCTTTGGCTGTGGCCAGCTATGATTTTGTATACAGACCTGACAAGAGTCCCTTCAGGAAAAGTGACCCAGCTGAGGGGCACAGACCTTCCCACCAGAGTGTGTTTCCTACCTCAAGCTTCTGACAGTGGTAAGGTGCCCGAGCCAGGCCCAGAGAGTGGGGCATGCTTGCTTCTCAGGTGCTGTCCCATCTGGTGGCAGTGACCGCTAGCTTTCCCCTCCCTTTGCTTCAGAGTCTCTCAAGCACACTTTCTGTGACAGCTGAGGAATGGTCTGTCCCCCGCAACTTCAGACTCTTCTCTTTGGCTCCAACCCAAACCTCTTGTGAAGTTTGACTTCATTCTCTTGGGTTCTCTGAGCTCCTGCCAGGGAACCCAACAAAGTAGGAACATGAGGTGCCCCAAGATGCTGCAGGCAGAAAGGGTTCTGGAGTCAGAACCCTCCTGGAATTTGACAAGACAGTCCAGCCTTTGGGGTGTCCTGCAATACCAAACCTACTTTCTTTATTTCTTTAAGCCAGAGCTTTGCCTTTCTACCCCATCCCCCAACCCCCACACACCTATAATAACAGAGAGACTTGGTCGTTCTCTTCAGGACATTTGGGAAATGCTGTCCTCAACTCTCCACCAAGGCATGGAAAATCGACCCTGTATTTATCAATGGAAGTCCTTCCCATTTCTCGGAGTTGAATGACCAGGCTCACGTAATAAGATCAGGTCTGATCAGCCAGTCCTGAAGGAAAACGTATCATAGAGGAAGATTTTCCTTAAGATATGGTATGAATGTTACCAGAAAACAAGAGTTTTCCAGAATTTTGAGATGAGGATAGAATCTGGTGTGACCAGCAGGCAAGATTTGACAAAGTCCCCACCTCCACCCTCAAATGTGCACAGATGCCCTCCCTGCCAACACTTTAGTCAGAGACCAAAGCTGGGCATGAAATTTAACAGACAGTAACGGGAGTCCCAGACACAGTGAGCCAATGAGTGAGAAGCCATCGGGACAAGCATCCTTTGGATGGATGGATGGACTCACTGGACAGCAGAATGACTGGCCTCTGAGCTTTTCCTGAACTCTGTGCTACGCCGTCCTCTGTGACCAAAGGCAGACCTCATCAGTCTGCTTTTCCTCACTGTCTAGAGGATGAAGCCCATGCCTGGACGGGTGCGGATGCTCTGCCAATGAAGCCACAGCACCTCCCCC
This sequence comes from Mus caroli, assembly GCF_978045245.1. Taxonomy (NCBI): domain Eukaryota; kingdom Metazoa; phylum Chordata; class Mammalia; order Rodentia; family Muridae; genus Mus; species Mus caroli. The sequence continues at coordinate 22,195,461 of NW_028227261.1, read as the reverse complement.
TCTGTCCTCACTCTGAGAGTTCTTTATTTTCTCCTGTACTCCAGAATTCCCTCAGATCACTTTAGGGGAGCCACAAATTCATTCCGAGGATTGCCCAGGGTAGTTCTGCACTCTTCTCGCTGGTCGCAGGTACACTTTCCATTTCTCCTCTCTTCCTGCCTTTTCTGAATCTACCCACCCCCCACCCCCCACCCCCCCTTTGCCTCCCTTCCCTCTCTACTTCCCAGGCTGCTTAGTCAATCCTGGTACGATTTCAGGCTCAGCCCAGTCACGCTGTGAAAGGAAAGAGGCCTGGCATTAAAAGAGGGAATTCAGAATGATTCCAGGCAGGTGAAGGCTAGGGTAGCACACTCCCCAAAATCTCAGCAGTCAGCAAGTGGAGGATTGCAAGTTTAAGGCCAGCCTGAGCAGCAAGACATCTATTGGACCTGGGTTGATACAGAGAAGATTAGCACAGCCTCTGCGCAAGGATAACACACACATTAGGAAAGCTGAAACTTTTGGCTGGGCAGTGGTATCGAATGCCTTTAACCCCAGCACACATGAGGCAGAGGCAGGTGGGTCTCTGAGTTCAAGGCCATCCTGGTTTGCAGAGTGAGTTCCAAGACAGCCAGGGCTAAATGGTAAGACCCTGTCAAAAAATAAATAAAAATAAAAGACTACACAAAACCAATCCATTAGATAAAGATCAGAACTGTGGTCACTTTGGGGGTGTAGCAGTTAACTCAAAGGGGACAAAAAGGGTTGTGGGACAGTATGGGTAGAGTTTAGATCTTGGTTCTGGAGGTAACTGCGTGGGAAGATTCACCTGCCAAAATGTGTTGATCTGTACTTCAAAGATCTGGTCATTTCTCCTGGTGTGAATTTAAAAATAAAAACCTTACTACCCAGACTTCCCTAGCAAGAATTACCTCGTGTGTATCTTGATTCTGTCAAAGTATTCTGTCTACACAGAGGTTTCCCTGAAGGGGAGGGCAGAGAGACTACGACCCAGTTACAGGGCTTGAAATAATGGATGAAGTGACCCAGCAGAGGTCTGCTATGACGATGGTAATTTTTGTTGGTCGCCCAGATGCTTCTGTGCTCTGGCCAGCATTTGTAACCTACGGTTTCCCCACTGGGCAGTGGGAAGGCCTGTGCCTCAGTTTATCTGTTCTCCGTGTGGACATCATCACATCTGGAATTCAGTTATTGTTAAGCAATGCTTTGATCATGTCTGCTAGCCCTTTTCCATCCCTCATCCTCCATGCCCCTTCCCGACTCTTCCTCCTCCTCTTCCCTAAGGATGGCTACTTTCCATCCGTGATATCCAAGTGTCCTGCAGAAGGAGGAGATCCAGTTCCTTTCCCTCTGTCCCTGTGTCATCGCTGCCACCGGGCTTTGTCATTACTGCTCATCTCTAAGCAATCATTCTCAGCAAAGGAATTTCCTTCAGAGAAACTGTAAGCTCCCTGGGGCCAGGGCAGCTGGCAGAGGTTCCCTAGTCCCTAAGGATTTCTTTTGTCTCAGACATTCTGCCCACAGCAGACGCCCTGAACCCTCCCTGGATCTGTTGTCCCTGGAGAACACTCAGGGAGTTTTCGAGGAGAAAGCTAAGGCTTGGCAGAAGTGCCACCTTGCCCAGCAAAGGGTGAAGCACAGCTGAGGCACCAGACGGGGTTGGGTGGCTTGTCTACCCACATAAAACTCAAGAAAGCTCCAAGGCCGATGCCTGGGTTTTACACCTTCACCATTGTGGCTGTTGCATAGGATGTTGCTTCAGTCTTTGAACATGGTTTCCTCCAGTCCACCAGATGTTGTGATAGCCATGGAGTTTGTGGCTCTGTCCCCCTCCCAGCATTTCTGGATGACATATGAAGCCCTCTGCCAGTCCAGGAGATAGGTTTGCATGGTGGACAAGGGGCTGGACTATCTGGGTTTTCTGTCCCTGGAGCACTGACAGCAAACTGCTAGCCACACCGCCTGGGCAAAGGATATAAGACTCTGGTAAGCCTTCAGGGAGCCCTTGGTGAGGGTCATCTTTTCCACCTCTTGGGAGGAAAGGAGCAAGCAGGGATGTTAAACAACCAGGTAAGAGAAGGCCTGCAGTTGGTTCCACAACTTCTTGACTCAGTAATATTCTCCAAACCCTGAAATGTTAAAGCCGGGGAATTGGTTGTCTGGTCTAGTTCCCTCACCTGACCCTAAGACACAGAATAGAAGGTTGGTGACCACCAAACCCGGACCTCTGAGTAGCTCAGGAACTAGCCCTGGGGTCGGGAGGCAACAAAACCTTTCACGTAGCTACCCTTGGGAGGGGAACCCAGGAGTCTCTGGGTGCTCCATCCAAAAGAGCCAGCCACGCAGCTCGGCCCAGGCCCGGTGCCAGCTGAAGGCATTGTCATCGGCCGCTCCAATTATTCCTTTTGTCTGATAATTCCAGCCGCGGGTCCCCTCCCAGGGGGAAGTCATCTACCCACTCCTGCCTGAACTTGTCCTCTCTGTGGCTCCCCTGGGTGCCAGCATGACTCTCAGAATGACTGCTCCTCCCAGACCCTGCCCCTCACCTTACTTCAGGGCCACTTTTGGGTGGGGTGAGTCAAACTGGGGCTCCAGGGGAAGGGGGTCCCCAATTCCTCAGCTCTGGGCTCTCTCTTCTGTAAAAAGACATAATTTTACCTAGCCTAGTTAATAAAAATAAGTCCAAAGTGTGTGAATATACTGTGTACTTTATCATCTCTTTTCTATTAAACACCCAGAACCTGCAGTGTACATTACAACACACCTCATTGGAATATTGTATTTTCAAGAGACAGAAACCAAAACATAGAAACAGTCATCCGAACAAAAGGTGATATGCCCATTCTTTGGAAAATAATACAGCCACAGAGAGGAGCAAAGTTCAACAGAACCTTGGAAACACACTACTCAGGGCTGGAGGTGTGACTCAATTGGTAGGCTGCTTGCCTGGCATCCACCAAGCCCTGGGTTCAATTCCCAGCCCTGCATACAAACCCGGAATAATGGCGCATGATTATAATAAGCCCAACACACAAGAGGTGGACCAAAGAAGAATAGAAGTTCAAAGTCATCCCCAGCTACATAGAGAGTCAGAGGATCGCCTGGGCTACATAAGCCCCCGTCTCAAAAGAAGGAAAGGAAAGAAGAAAGCTAAATGGAAAAAGCAAACACAAGACCATTGATCGAATGAAACATTTTTGCTCATTTGTTTTGTTGAGACAGGGTTTCTCTATGTAGCCCTGGCTGTCCTGGAACTCGCTCTGTAGATCAGGCTGGCCTGGAACTCAGAAATCTGCCTGCCTCTGCCTCACAAGTGCTGGGATTAAAGGCGTGTGCCACCACTGCCCGGCTAGGACACGATGATGATGATGATGATATGTGGAGACTAGGGAAATCTGTAGCGACTGGGGACAAACTTGGTGGCTCCAGGAGCTTGGGGCAGGAGGTCATGTTATAACGACTGTTGGTAGTGTGAGGTTTCCTTTGGGCTTCGAATTAGACAGTTAATGGTGACTTCAGAACCTCATGGCTATACCAGGACCACCAATCTCTGCTTTAAAACAGTGAATGTTATGATGTGAATTATGTCTCAAGACCAAAAAAAAAAAATGCAGAGTTAATACTGCCAAAGCAATAAAGTTGCGATATGCCTATTTGACTTCCAAATTTAAATGTAAATTCTTCAAGAAAAAAGTGAGATTCAGATACAAATACAATACAATACGCACAACGCCAAGTGAGAGCCACCTGTGGCCAGAGGCTCCTGTACAGCATAGCAGAGCTCCGAGGTTCTGAGTGGCCATCCCCGGGCAAATCCCCAGGACTCAGGAAACAGGCTGGCACTAGGACCAAGGCAGGGAGTGAAGCTGCTTTTCAAAGACCCTCTTCATCCTGCTGTGGCGCAGTCAGGTCAACCTTGTCATTTCTTTCTGTCTTGCAGAAGAAATCCATGCCATGGATGGGAATCTTTGTGGTAAATGCTTCCTTAATACACAGAATAAGCTCCCTCTTTGTGATGGGTTTTGATACATAACCAAGCTACAGTGAAATTACGGACCATCACCCGAGAACCCAGATGCTGTCCCATGATCGTTTCAAGACGTGTTTGCCCATAACCTGCTCATTCATCCTCTTCTCCATCCTCAGCTCTGGGTAACTTGCTCCCCTTTGCCCAAGGTCACACATCTTAGTGACAATGCTGGCATGTAGACCCTGATCCACTAAAAGGACATTTTCTTTTGCTGGAAGATTCCCGGCACAGGCCTGGGGCTGACACAAAGACTCCCGGAATGCTGTGAGTAGCCTCCAGAGAGCACCCAGCCCATCTCTGTTTTGCAGGTAACTTTTTATCTTCTCTGGTGTTGGGTCCTGGGTGTTGGACACCAGCTCAGTGGTGTGACAGTCCAGGATGCTATGACAGTCCAGGATGCTCGCCCCAACTTCCCTGCTTGGCCTTTCAGAGAGCCCAGTGCAATAGCTTTTGCCAGAGGGGATCTGGCAAATGTCCCCAAAAGCCTTTGTTAGCAGGATCTGAGGGCAGGTCCCCAATGTTACCCAACCGTCTTCCTCATACAGTCTTCCTTGGGGCGGAAGTGCCCTGCCTGGTCAATTCCTTCTGCAGTGTGAGGCCTCTCAATCCAAATTCACATCAAAAGGAGCCTGGGTCATGTGGGAGACCATCGAAGGCTCAATCCAGGGTCTTGTTGGCTCCTGGCTCCTGCTGAGGGACAGATGTGAACCCAGAAGGCCAGAAGAGAACACGATGACTGCGTCTTGCACATCTGTAGTGATGGACAGGCACAGTTTCAAACGGTACATTGTCGTCCACAACCCCCCTTTGAGAGCCGCACAGTGCTGCTAATACCAGGGACTCCCAGGATAGAGAGGAGGCAAGGGGAGGGCAAATATTTTGTGGCTGTGGAAAGACAGCCACTCCTTCCCTGCGTACTTCTGTGACAGCTCTCGTGATGGCAAGGAGCTGGACCTAAAAAAAACAGCCACAGAGTCCCATACAGGAACCTCTCTCTTCTCAGCTTCCCTCGCTGGGCTTGAGGGGACATGGCCCAGACAGACTTTGGGGTCTTAATCTATCAGACTGTGGGAATGAAATTGGCATCAGATTACCAGGGCTACCCTAGGTTTCATTGTTACGAATTGATTTATTTTTACTCCAAACATTTGTCCAAATGATAGAAGGCAATATAGAAACCAGTTTAAAAGACCACACCCCTTCACCAGCCAATGTTTCTGTTTTATAATCTCCCAAACTAGTTTCTTATCCATAGATTCCCCCCTTCTCTGACATGCTTTTGCACATGCGTGTGCGTGTGCACACGCACGGGTGCGCGAGCGCGCGCGCGCACACACACACACACACACACACACACACACACACAGAGTCAGTCTTTATTCCTGTTAGTTTTCATGACCATAGCAATATTTCTCTCAAGGTAGCCGCCCAGGGAGAATAATTCCTCTATCTTTCCTCATTAAATGCTGCTGTTAAGTCAGGGCTTGAGATGAAAGAAGAGAGGCTGAGCTGACTCAGCGCAGGTCCCCAAGCAGGGCCTGCCACCGGTTTTATTGAGCGTTCCCTGGTGTCACTCCTGTCACTGAGAGAAAAGACGGGAGTCTTCGTGGACTAGAACCATGGGCCATCCATCCCCTGGAGCCCTTCCTTCTCCCTCCTCAGCTTGAGGCTGTGAAAAACATGGCTGCTGTGAGAGCAACTCCTGGATTCCTTCTGGGGACAGGAAGCCCACACGACGGGAGAACATGGCAGCCTTCTGAAGGCTGGAGGAAGACTTGCCGCTGTGAGTGTGTACCCCTCCAAAAACAAACAAACAAACAAACCCTATATTACAATCTTTGAAGACAGTCTCCCAGGTTCTGAATGTTAAAGTCCTCTCTGGAGGCAAGAATTGGCCACTCGGGTCCTGGGCAGTGAAGGCCATGTTGATTTCAGCAATGGCGCTGTGAGCATCTCTGAGTCCTCAAACCCAACTGTGTGTTGTCCCCAAACTCAAAAACTCTGTACGACTATAAATTACCTATAAAAGTCCCTCTTATCAAGGAACCCCGTGTCTCCAGCCTTCTGGTTAATAAGAAGCACAGGGTGCCTGCAGGCTCGCTGAGCCCTCCTGGAGGGGAGTGGAGTTCACCACCCAAGCTGATGGAGCCCTGACTGGGTCCAACAATTGCCTTCTTGGCATGGATGAGTAAGGTAAGGGAGGAGACCGCCACCCAGTCACGCACAAAACAGAGTCATACTAGCTCTGGGCCACAGAGGGAAGTGGGTCATAGGGTAACGTGGACTTCAACACTTTGCCTAGGGAAGCTTTCCCCATAACAACATTCCATTCACTTCCCTTCCTAAGAGAAGGGAAAAGAAGCCGAGGAAGGACTAGGAGAAGCTTTTTGTGAGAGTGCGAGAATGTGTGTGTGTGTGCGTGTATGAGCATATACACCTGTGTGTGCTTGTGTGTGTGCTCAAGCACATGTGTGTATATGCGTGTATATATGTGTGTGGGTACACGTGCATGTACACCTGTGTGTTGTGCATGCATGTGTATGTGCCTGTGTGTGGTCATGTGTGTGCATGTGTATGTATGTATGTGTTTGTGCCTGTGCACCTGTGTGTGTGTATGAGTATGATCATGCACGCCTGTGTGTGCGTGTGTGTGTGTGTGTGCGTGTGATGTAGATTGATGTATTTAATTACAGAGATAGGAAGGGCCACAGAGGGCTGCTGCCTGGTTCCTCTCACAACAAGCTGGGGGCAGATCTGGCCTGCTTGCGTCTTGCTGTCCATCCTGTGGCTTACTCTAGCTTTTCCACTGCGGATAACGCTCTGCATACCCACTGCCTTCTCAAACCCAGACAAGCTTCCTAAAGCCCTGATGTTGTATCTATGCAGACAGTGACCTCTGGCCCCTTCATCAATAAAGGCGAACAACACCAATAGAAAAAGATGTCATCTGACCGCCACTGACCTTTCCGCCCCAGGCACCTTTAGACACTTACACCTAGGTAACTAGCACTCAATAGGACCAGGAAGAAAGAAGCTCAGAGAGGGGGCCCACCCGGCCCAGGGTAACCCAGTGCAGACAAGACTCAACTCAGGCTGGCTGGATCTCTGAGCTCAGAGTCCTAACTGTGTCATTGGAACCTGACTTTTGTACTTTGGGGATACACACTGAGCCAGAGGTTCAGGTCTCCAGTCACAGAGCCAAAAGGACCTTGGGTCTATCTGGTGGTGAAGTCACCGTGAGGCCTTTTACTCTGGTATGCCTTGCCTTGTTGATCTGGAAACTGGGGGAAATCAAGAGGATTAGATGAGATACATTGCACAATGTGCTATTAGCCTGCGCCAAGCCATCAGTCAATGTGGGTTGACATGGGCTTCAGGGCACACCTAGGTAGGAGGGGCAGGGGAGGGACCCAGCAGGAACTTCCTTGATGAAAGCTGTAATTATGGACCCTTTTTCCACACTGGGGGCCCCCGGGGCATTGGGGCACCTCACTGTTCTGGGGGGTCAGGTCATATCTCTGCATGGATGGGCAATCACAGGGTTTGGAAGTGAACCAGATGGAGACAAGATGGAAGGTTACTTTGTCTCTGAGCTGGATAGCGGGTCACATCTAGAACTGTGCCTCAGAACCCCCACCCACACACACAAAAAAAGATAACTACAGTCCCTTTCCTGGGAGACAGCAGAGTAAGACTTATCCCTAAGGTTTCTGCCCAGGTATTTATTGGTTCCCTCCCAAGAGCACATATGTAATGGATTGAATTTGAGCCAAATTCATATTAAATAACAGCTCCTCTCAGCGATGTGCATGCCTGCCAGGATCTGGCTGTGATCTAATGGACCCATCCCAATGGCCCAGCAGGACAGATAGAATCTGTCACTCATGTATGCACAGTGGCTACTGTGTACATAAACCTGCTCTGGTAGTACAGGTATATTATTAGCCCTACGACGGCCTTTTATTAACCCTTTACTCACAGACGGAAAACTGGGGCTCAAAGAGGGGAGAGAGGTTGCTCAAGCGTGGACGGACGTACTTGATCCATGGGCTTCTTTACCCCCATGAGCCATTGTGATTAACCATTTGACTGTGCAAATTTGACCAGCAAGTTTGTGTCCTGGTCCCCACCGCCTAGCACAGTCCCTGCAGACAGATAACAGCATGTTCCTGTCCTTGCATCTTTCACACTGGGACTCAAGGCTGGCTCATTCTGTATCCATCAAGAACATTCCTTGGTGGCTCCAAGAATCCATGCCTTTAAAGAGCAGCTCAGTGTTCCTGCTCCAGGTTCCTTTGCCAGAGAGCCATACTACAGTGGGCCTGAATGTCTCTCCTCTGGTGACCCCTGATGGCAGAGACCTGTCAGATCATTTGATCCCCAGGACCAATGGTGCTGATTTTTACAGCATTTGTGGAGGTGGGTATCTTCCTTCAGAAGGGTGCTGATTCTCAGGGTCTGGGCTAGAAATGTCTTGGGTCGGGATGGAGAGAAACCTAGAGATGGTCATGGTGGACAGCATCATCACAGGCACAGGCAGAAGAGTGGCATGAGCAGGATGTCCCCTGGGTGGACTTGAGTAGGAAGAAGGAATTGCCCAGAGGCCTGTGAACAGGAACATACTCAGCAGACAGGGAGTTACTGGGCTGGGCATGTCACTAGCTGCAGGAAGGAAAGTTGAGGGGGATGGGCTGTGAGGATTGCTGGAACCAGGCAGTAGAACAAGCAGAAGAGGCTCAAAGCCTGGGCCCAGGATGAGCAGCTCTGAGGTACCTCCCCCCCTCATCACCTTTGGGGACAGTACCAAAGAGACAGGCCAGAGAGTGACACTACCTACAGGGGCAGCCTCTGAAGACAGCTATGTGGGTATAAGCTTAGCTGCCCCTAGCAATTAATTGTGTGATGTTGGACATGTGACTTTGCTTTTTAGTGCTTCCGTTTGTACCTCTATAAAATGGGGACAATAACACTTGCCTCTAAGACTGTCGTGAGAGCAGCCAGCCAGGCAGGGGAACACTCTATGGCAGTTTGCACTGCGTATCAGTTGCTTGCTTTTCAGCCGTGGACAGGAAAGAAGTTCTTTCCATTCATCTGCTGGTCTTGGTCTCTTCTCTTCAGCTTAGCCATTCCCAGGGTGCCGATCTGAGCCAGACTCTGTGCTGAGCTGGTGGGAAGCTACAGGCCTGCCCTGCCCGGGTGAGCTGCTATCTAGCCTTCACTCTTGTCTGTTAGTCACATCCCAGCAAGATCCTGTGGAAGAGTCTCCTGGGAGTCCCAGGGGGAGAGTGGAGACCCAGGGCCGTATCAGAAATGACAGAGACGAGAGGACAGGGCTTTTCTTTCAAAAATTTCAATAAAGCAATCCAATTGGCTCAAGGTCATGACATTTTTTATTGACTAGTTTTTGATATTAGGATAGTTGCCTGAAGAGCCACAGAGGGACTAGGTGGGCACCATGAGAGCATGAACATAAGATATCCCTTCCCCAAACCTTGGCCAAACACTCTGACATCATAGATCTGAGATCTATGACATCAACATCTGAGATCACCAGCGTTACAACAGCTGGGTCTTTTGTTGCTGTGGTGTTTGTTTGTTTGTTTGTTTGAGCACCTCTATGTCAAGCATTGTAGCTGAACTTTTGGCTACTTGGTGGGTTCCTTTTTTTCCCTTCCTTCTCCACCCCTCTTCTTCCATCCCCTGAACCCCCTAACACTAGGATAGAGGGGAAAGGGGGTGACGATATCATTAGACTACTTCTTGCTGATTAGGGGCATCAAGTTCCTTGGGACAAGTTTAAATCTTCACCATCAGGGTATCTAACTTCATCTTTTTGTCTCTTTGCACTTGACTGCTTGACAAACTGCAACAACGGCAACCAACAGCAGCCAACCACCAACCACCCAACCAGCCCCTTCTTTTTTTTTTTTTTTTTCCAGAGCTGAGGACCGAACCCAGGGCCTTGCGCTTGCTAGGCAAGCGGTCTACCACTGAGCTAAATCCCCAACCCCCAACCAGCCCCTTCTATGGGAGCTCCCACATTTATACATCCTCTGAAAAGTCCCCAGAATGCCAAGTGTTACACAATCTCAGAAACTGCCTGCGGCTGGCAAAGCCCATGCCTCTGCTAGAGCACGAGGAAAATCATAGTCACCTCCTGTGAAGCAGCCCCAGATCCCACACTTGGGATTAAAACAAAAACATATTTCCCATAATATTTCTGTGTTATTTAAAGAAACCTAACTTCTCACTACGAAGTACCCTACCAGCTACTTGACAGATACCCAACATCCACGCCAGCAGAGGAATCCACATGCAGATGCTGACATCCGGAAGGCCACCAGCCAGCTGGTGGCAGCCAGGGACACCAAGGGGCTTACGGCAGCTAAACAGCCTTCCAAGGAGCGGAAGGTTGAAGTTCACACGGTTGATGCTCTCTCTGCATCCACAGTCTCCATACCCACTCCACAGACCGCCACACTTCCTCCTGAGGCTTTGATGGCTTCTCTTCAGATTGCTTTATAGAAATGTTGACAAGACTCGTACTTATGAACAAAACACAATGATTTTGGTGTCTTGAGCAGACTACCTGCCAAGCTAGCCTGTTTGTGGCCCTCCAATCAGTCTTCACTCACTCAGAGTAGCAAAGGCTTTAGTGTCCTGATGCAAGCCCTGCTGAGATCAAACAAAGCAACATTCTTTCTTCTGGCTCCTTCCCCACAGATAGGAGTCCTTCAGAAGATCTGCATAATGTCACACATGCCACATTTCAGGATTTTTTGTTGCTGTTGTTGGGTAACTCTGTGGTTTAAAGTGACTGTCAAGTGCGACTGGGTAGATAGCTTTATCACTAAAGTGGTTTTTGGTTTTCGCTCTGTCTCCAGAACCCAAGTCTGCACCAGACCAGTGAGAGATCCCATCTCGAAAAAGCACAGTGTGGCAGTTGCCTGAAGGAGGATGTCCGAGGTCGCCCTCTGGTTCCCACATAAACATGCACCCTCATGCACACACCCCTGCAGTCATGGAAACACCATATATGCATATATAAACGGCTCTCAGGTATGTGTCCTTCAGTGTAAGAAAGCTGTGGTCCAAGAACGTGTATGTCAGGCAAACTTCATTTACACATGAGTACATGATTTCTATTAAGTGAGATGTATTTAAGGCTAGAGAGATGGCTCAGCAGTTAAGAGCACTAGCTGGCCTCATACAGTCATGCATGCAGTCAAAACACCAATGCACATGAAATACAAATAAACTAGGAAGACAGGTGTATTTAAACAGGAGCAAATACAAGCGACAGACCGTGATTGGGGAAGGTGCTGTTTTTCTCTCGAAGAGGCCAGGCTTCAGTATTTACCAATCGGGTCTTTGCTACAACTTTGCAGGGTAGCTACTGCCAGCAAGGACTGCCTGCATGGAATTGAATGGAAATTCTTAGCAGTGCTTCCCCAAGGGCCCGCACTGTGGGTCTGTGGGAGAGTGCTTGCCTAGCATGCTGGGGCACTGAGCTGGATCCCCAGCACAGCAAGAAGAAAAAGTTTTAAGGTTGACTTCTCACAGTACATATACAAAAGCACATGCATATATTTTACTACGTTAAAACGTTTCAAGCAAGAAAATACAATATTTTACATTCACTCTCTACTTCCACCTCCAGAGGAGCACAGTTCTCCCACCCTGTTAGAGTCTGACGTTTTCTCTTCAGACATTTTTTGCAAAGTGCTCGTGAGCGTTCTTATTTTTTCTGAACAAAGTGAAGTTGTTTTGAAATCTTACTCAGACTGGCAAATGTTTGTACTCACAGCAAAGGCCATGCCCTTTTCTTTAGAGAATTGTCTTGTGTGCATGTGTGTGTGCATGTGTGTGTGCATGTATTGAGCAGGTGCACAAACGCACCTACACAGAGGCCAGAGGTCGATGTTGGGAGTCAGCCTCAGCAACCTCTGCCTTATTTATTTATTTATTTATTTATTTATTTATTTATTTAGGTTTTCCGAAACAGGGTTTCTCTGTATAGCCCTGGCTGTCCTGGAACTCACTTTGTACAGCAGGCTGGCCTCGAACTCAGAAATCCGCCTGCCTCTGCCTCCCGAGTGCTGGGATTAAAGGTCTGCGCCACAATGTCCAGCCTCCACCTTATTTCTTGAGACAGCATCTCTCACTGAACCTGGAGCTCACAGATTCATTTACACTGGTGGCCAGCAAGACCCAATGTTCCTACCTCCTCTGCCTCACAAGTTCTAAGATGACAGACCTCCTACTATGGTGGGTTTAAAGGGTTCTGGGGGCTCAAATTTGGGTCTTCGTGCTTATGTTTCAAGCACTTTACCAAATGAGCCATCTCCCTAGTCATGAGGGCTGTTTTATTTCTTTATTAATTTTGGTTTTTGGAGACAGGGTTTCTCTGTGCAGTCCTGGCTGTCCTGGAACTTGCTCTGAAGACCAGGCTAGCCTTGAACTCATGAATATCCATTTGCCTCTACCTTCTGAGTGCTGGGATCAAAGGTGTGTGTCAACACCGCCAGCCAGGGTTTTTAAATGAACATAAATGGGATCCTACCGGGTATGTTATTTTGCAGTTTTAATCTCTCACTTAATAGCAAGCTGTATGGTATTATTGCAGCCCTTGGCCCACAGATAGGCCTTAGGTCTTCCAAACATCTGTACGTTAGAGCTGTGTGCTTTATTATTGAACCATGCATTTAATTCCTTCCCCCTTCGATGAACATTTACCTCCTTCCAGTCTCCATGGTAACGGGCATTTTGTTTCATTTCTCCCTCTCGAGGGTAGGGTTGCATGCATGGCCAGCAAGCTCTCTGTAGCTGAACTCCCTTCCCAGGCCCTTACAAATATTTCTGCCTCATGACAGCAGGGGAATCGTAACCGAGCAAGGTCCAAGGGTTCTTATACACCTTGGGTTTCCCCTTCTTCCTAGAGAGCTTTTATCAAGTGCCCAGTGCCAAGACTTGATGACGGTCAGTGGAACAGAGCAACAACAGCCCTGCATGAGAGAGCTGGGCTGGCAGCCAGGGAATCCAACAGAGAATCCAACCTGCTGGCTCGCTGTGCAGTGCGTGTGGTCCTGTTCCTCCGGCCTTGTGCAAACACCTGGCTTTGTCACTGGCTGAATAGGAAAGTCAGCCCCGAATTAGCACTAATGTGAGGGTGGTGAACTCTCTCTCTCTCTCTCTCTCTTGTGAGGCCCTTTGAGAAGCACAAAAGAGCTTCTTCAGGGGCTGGGCTGGCTCAGCCCAAACAGGTCTGACTTGGAGGCGCATGTCCAGGAGGAACACACCAAGGCCCCAGGAGACTGACTCTACAGTGGCTCTTGGATAACCGCTTTCCCCCAACACATATGGAGCATTGAACACAGTTCTGGGTCCTAGAGGGTGTGTGCTCCTAGGCCCATGGCAGGCCTCAGTACAGGAGCAGGGCCTTTTGGCTAGTTAAGGCTTTGACATTAGAAAGGCCTGGGTTTGACATTAGGGGCTCTGCCTGACCTTACAGGCAGAGATACTCTAAGCAGGTCTGTTCCTTGCTGGACCTCAGTCCTCTCCTCCATACAATGAGAAGGTAATAGCAATGCCTTCAGGAGTTAACAAGGTTACCGGGAAGGCTGTGAAGACAGCTCAGCTGGTAAAGCAACCGCCACACAAGCAGGGGACCTGGTCTGGATCTCAAGCACCCGTGAGTATCTATAACCCCAGTGCTGAGGTAGGGGCGAGCAAATCTCTGGTGCTCATTGGCTGCCCAGCCTCCTAATGGATGAGTGTAGTGAGAGACCCTGTGTCAAAAAAGAAAGAAAGAAAGAAAGAAAGAAAGAAAGAAAGAAAGAAAAGAGAAGAGAAGAGAAGAGAAGAGAAGAGAAGAGAAAAGAAAGAAGAAAAGAAAAAGTTGGAGAGCAGCCAGGAAAAATACTTGGCATCAACTTCTCACTGCTACATACAAGTGCGTACACAGACATGTACACACACACGATGATTATATGCAGTGGCATCAGGCCACTTTCTGAGATGGAGGGAGAAGGCCTTTCTTGACCAGGCTGGCTAAAATCACAGGGCTATGCCACCTAGCCCCATATTGCTCCCCACCCCAACCCAAGCCATGGCATTTACCACCTCCTGACCGGCTCGTAAGTTGCTTTCTTCGGCTTTCTCTGTCTCTAGCCATAAGCTACATGAGCGCAGAGCTTGGAGCTTTCACTCATGACTGTAACCCAAGAGTCTTATGTAGGCCTGATACACAGTAGGCCCGACACACAGTAGGCCCTCTTTCAGTGCTGAGAGCTTATGGTGTATATAGCACAGGCGTCTGGCATGCTCTAAGCTTTGATGAAGAGTGGCCATTGCAGGCCACTGCTGTTGGCTTTCTCTTTATTCTCAATGTGACTCCCAGGAACACAGGGACAAAGAGGTCCTAGCATCCTGGGCTGGGCCTGTGGGAGGTCCCAACCTTCCCGGATGGCCTAAGTCCAGAGAATGGTGGTCCCCAGCCTGAGAGTCCTCAGTTAAGGTGGAAGGCTGGCAGCCGGGCTGTGTCCAGGGAGCAGTGCGCTGCCTCTGGCCAGGCATGTAGCAACCTGCCAGTGCTGTGGCCCTAGCAACCTGGGTGAGGCACAGGGCTGGCACGCCCCAGGGGTCTGAGCTGAGAACTGGCTTGTCTGAGCCTGCTCACCCCTAATCTGACCACTAAATCAGGGAACTGACTGAACCCCAACTTGTCCTAAGGAAGCTCAGAAGCACCTTGTCCTGAACACTGAGGCCTTAGTTAGCCCTGGCTTTGGTCTAATAATCCTTATCCAGCAAGGTGCTAAGGCACAAGGGCCTCTCGTGTATGTTAAAGGGTTTGTAACCACAGGCCGCCATCTCCCAGGCCACGGCAAGGACTGTACAGTTTCCCAAGGGTCCATGGGGTGTCAGGCCTGTGTGAGGAGCTCAGGTAGACGGTGAGACATAGAGTCTCAGCCATCATTCTGGAGCTTCTGCTCTGACCCCGGGTGGAGGACATGAAACGTAGAGTTTCCAAAATTACAACTGGCAGAAGGCCCGGGAGGAAAAGTACAAAGGACTGTGCGTGCTTTTAATTGGGCACTGAACTAGGCTGGAGTGTTCTCTGAAGAAATGGCATTGAAGCTACGCTGGAAGGATCGTGGGCGTTAACCAAACTGAGGAGCCCGGGTCACGGTGGGCGGAGGGGAAGGGCGCTTCAGAGGGAATGGTATGTGCAAAGGCCCAGTGGCAGGCAGGCCTGATGTGCAAGGTGGCTTTATTGAAATCCTGCAACACCTCCCCAAGAGGAAGCATCTCATCTCGTTGATGAGGAAACTGGGGTTCTAGAAGGTTAGCCAAGCGCCTGGGATTCCACAGGGCATGCTGGGCCTGTGGGGGTTTCCCAAAGGAAGACTCACCCTGAGTCACTCTGATCCAAAGACCAAGCTATAGAAAACACACAGAGAGAGCCAGAGTTAGTGAGGTTTTCTAGGAGGAAGCTCAGGGGGAGAGGTAAAGACAGGAGGAGAGAAGAGAGGGGAGAGGAGAGAAGGGAGGGGAGAGGAGAGAAAGGAGGGGAGAGGAGAGGAGAGGAGGAAAGGGGGAGGGGAAGAGAAGAGAGGGGAAGGAGATAAGAAGAAAAGAGGGGAGAGGAGGGGAGAAGAGAGGAGAGGGGAGGAGAGGAGAGAAAAGGAGAGGAGGGAAGAAGAGAGGAGGGCAGAGAGGTATCCTGCCTCAGAGTAACTTTGAAGGTAATTCTGAGATTCAGGTCTTTCTTTCCCTGTCTTGGAAGTCAGCCCATCTGATACACCTCTCTTGAAATGAGTCATCTTGGAACCCTGGCCAGATGTGCAGATAGGTAAATAAATAACCAAACATGTGGCCTGGGCCCCTCCTCCTGGGGGAGAGAGCCCTGCAGAGTCTGCAAACACCAGAAGAGTGAGCGCCTTGGGACTCAGTGTCACCCAAGACCGTTGCTTCTCTTAGTGGCACTGACTAAAATTAAGCCACACAGCTAAAGACAACCCCATGGGTGACTGAGGTCTGTCTGGTGAGCAGATGGGGTGGGGGGGGGGAGATTCCTGGGGAAGGCTTGAGAGAGGTTCAGGTCGCCTACTTCTCAGACATTTGCAAGCCCAGCTGTGGCTGTCCCCCAGTGAGCAGCCTCAATTTGACTTCTCATGGGAGAAGGTATCTGCTTACTAGGAGGGGCTGGGGTGATCCCCCCCTACTTCTCAGCAGGAACATGATGACTGTGGCTGGTGTCTCCTGTCAATGAGTGACACCCAGACACCCACCTGTCCCCAGGTAGCCACACCTAGCAGGGTTAAGTGTTAGGTAACTTGGCATGAGACACCCATCCCCATGGGTCATGCATGCAATTCTGCATTTGCCCAGGTGAGTCACTGTCCACAAGGTAAGAACCTTAGGGTCCCAGCCTTGCCTTTTGTCCACCAGGGAGGCTGCACAGCGGTTCTCTGGGTTCACAGTAGAGGGTATGTCCAACTAGCTTCAAGAAGAGGTCTTCATTTGGGGGGGAAATCCTTTTTAAAAAAAAAGATTGACTGAAACCTTTGAGCCCCGGAAGCAGCAAGGCTAGTTACCTTGCCCAAGGTCACATGACTAGCAGGGCGGACCCAGGTCTGGAACAGGGTGTGGGAGAGCTCTAGAGCACCCTCCCACTCTCATGCTAATGCCTGTGTGTTAGTGTCTGTGTGGAAGCCCACTGCCTACGCTGGGGAAGATCAGCCACCCACTTCCGGGAAGTGCTTTCAATTTCCTCTGTCATAACATATATTCCTTTTATAGTCAAGGAAAATCAAAATGCTATATTTTAACATCATTGCTGTAATTCAAAATATTTAATCAGAGGCCCTTCAAATATCCTAAGGGGTTGATGCTCACCCAGGATCCCTTGGATCTGAGTCAGTTTCTGGAGACTCTGCTCTCAGACCCAGATACTTCATTACCCTTTTTGAGCATGAGCAAGTATGTGGTGTCTGCTGCAGGCAAATGACAGCCTTCAATGGAGGAGCTTCAAGCCTGGTGAGGCAACACATATGTGTGGTTCCCGTACTTGGGAGGCTAAGACAGGAGGATTGCCAATTCAAGACCAGCCTGTGCTACCTAGCCAGTCTGAGGACAGCTGGGCTATATAAGAGCCTAGCTCAAAAATAAAAATGTATGTGGTAACATAAGCCTGTAGTCTCAGCACTTGAGAGTTGAAGGTCTGCTGCTCTGCTACATTGTGAATTCAAGGCTAACCTGGGCTATATGTAACCCTTTCTCAAACACACCAAAAAGTCAAATAAAATAAAATAACTTGTCAGGCAGAGTGGTGCACATCTTTAATCTCCACACACAGGAAGCAGAGGCAGGTGGAGCTCTGAGAATTGTTGGCAAACCTGGCCTAAAAGTCAGGTCTGGAGTAGACAGGGTTACACAGTGAAAGCCTGTCACAGCAAATGAATAAGTTAGCTAGTTAATTAGTCAACTTTAAAAACAAACCATAAAACATGTAACTACACAGGAAGAGATATCAGTGGTGTAGACTTAAATATAAGAAGAATATTAAATTGTATACTGACTGTGGTGTCAACTATATTTTTAAAAATCTGTAGGAAGTATGTACCGAGTATTAACAATAGTTTTCTGGGTGCAGGCTATGGCAACCATATACTTTTAATTCTCAATAATAATAATATAGGTGTCTGGAGAGATGACTCAGCAGTTAAGAGCACTTGTTGCTCTTCCAAAGGACCAGTGTTTGGCTCCCAGCATCCACATCAGGTGGCTAACAACTGTTTATAACGCCAGACTTGGGGGAATCCAATGATTCTGGCTTCCAAGGAGAGCTGTGCTCATATGCTTATGCTTATACCTACATGCACACACAGACACATGTAAATTTTAATAATAATAAATTATTAAATATTAACAAAGCAATAGTACATAAGTTTCTGATGAAGATGGTGAGAAAGTTATATACGATAAGAGATACTGATGGTCAATCAAATCACAACAAAACCAGGCATGGATCTGGGGACAGAAAGACTTACAAGTCTTGTGGTTTATCTACTGTCAGCCAGCAGGCACAGGCTGAGACTTGGATCTGAAGCCAGATGGCCTCCCAGCAGAAGCTGCCCACAATCACAGCACATGCATCTTTCTTTAGAGTAAAGATGGCTTTCTGGGGAGTGGCTCCTGCTCACTGTGCGCAGTAGTCAGAGGGACAGAGGCAGAGCTGCCATATTCCAAGAGAGCATGGGCTCTGCTTGCTTTACCAGGAGGATTGGCAAGGAGCTGCATCCATGGGGAGAAAGGCTCCTAGCCATAGAGATGTGGACTAAAACCACAACGAGATGCCAGGACACATTAGTCAGAAGCTTAACAAAGACTGACAACACCAAATGTTGACAAGGCCGTGGAGCAACTAGAACGCACACTCACGGTAGAGATAAATGGTGCATAGTGGTATAATAAAGTCATCCAACCCCTTTGGGGAAAGATGTGTCAATAATTTATAAAAATAAAACATACATCTAGCTTGTGACTCAGTCATTACACTACTAAATATTTACCAAAGGGAAATGAAAGCTTATTGTCATAAAGGCTTGTATAAGAGTGTCCATAACACTATGTCATAGTAGCCCAAACTGGAAACAGCCAGTGTACCATCCCAGTAGTAAAAGGGAAGGAGGGAGGACTAGAGGTGTGGGCCAGTGGTAGAGCATTTGCCTAGTGTGTGCAAGGTCCTGGGTTTGACCACCGGCACACAGTGAGACACAGAAGGGAATGTCTTTATTACAACACGGACAAACTTCAAAAGCACTGTGTTGTGTAAGAGAAGGTTTGAACAACAGTGCACACTGTTCCATTCCCTCTGCATTGACTCTGAAGGCAGCTGAAGACCATTGACATCAGAGTAACCTACTGAGAGAGGAGGGGGATGTAGTAACTGTCTGGAGTTAGATTGTTCCTCATTGTGAGAGAGTTTGAGCCAAACAGGTGCACACAGTTATCAGAACTCAATAAATATGGGCTTATACTAGTGATTTCAACATATATAAGGTTTATGTCAAAGAACAGGAATATAGACCATTTGTTCACAATTTTTGTCCTTTTGAAGGAGACTTGTATACAACACTGTGCGCACAGGTCTTCAGGGGGACATGGATAGAGTCTGCAGTCTCTTTAAGATGAAGGTAAATAGCCGCAGTGATGGTTGGGAGAGGGAAGGCTTTCCGTGAAGAAAGTCAGGTGCTTTTGAAAATTCACATAGAGTGGTGAAACCATTGAAGAAGATACCTGCCAGCTCTAGAGTACCCCACATACACTACACACACACATACAGAGAGGCACACATAGTGCATATTGTGTACATGCTACATGCACACAGACTACACACACACATGCATACTACACACATGCATACTACACACACTATACACACCCCCACACCCCCCACATACCTAGACACACATACACACACACTATATACATGGTACATACACACAGACTACACACACACATGCACACTACACATACTATACACACACACACCGCACACACATACATACAGATGATACACACACATCACAAACACATGCACACTATACATTACACACACAGACTACTCGTTTACACACATACATGCAGATACATACACACATACCACACACACACCCTATACACATGCACACTACACACATGCTACACAATACTACATACACATAAATTACACATGAAGAGACTACATATGCATGCATGCTACACACATGCACACTATGCATACATACTTCACACACACTATACACACATGCACTCAGATGCACACACACCACACACACATGCACATGGCACATGCACACCACACACACTACACATAGACTATACACACACACATACACAGAGATACATACACTCACAGTTACAGTACTATTTCAGCGGCCAGCTTGAGAACATTATACGTTTGAAAGGCTGAGACAAGAGGACTGGCTGGAGCACAGGCTAGCCTAAGTTACATCATGAGTTCTAGCCCAGCCCAGCGAAAAAGTGAGATACACAATATTACACCAAAGAAGCTAGGCACAGAAGAGCACTGTGTACGACCAGACTTAGTGAAAGGACAAACCAGACACAACAGCTGGTGGTCAGGATAGAGGCGGTTCCAGGAAGAGCTGGATGTCTGGGTTTCTGGGAAATTCTGCTTCTAGACTACTTCAGGCTGGCAGTGTCCACTTTGAAAAAAATGCAAAGCAGACATGATTTTCCATTGTGTATATTATCATTTATAGGGAATAAAATGGGTCATTAAGAGACTTGTAGGTTACTGACCCTGGCTCCAGGCTGTTTGAGGTAACAGTTCACCATGGATCCTGACCTTAGCCCCTCCCACTCCCCAGCACCCCCTTTTCTCTCCTCAGCCACAGTAGAGGCTTCCAGGCTTCTGAAACATTCTCCCGGGTTCCAGGTGAGACTCAAGGTTGCAGAACCTGGCTTGGAAATCAGGGAAATTTGGGTTCAAGTTTCTGGTTTCGCTACTTACCAGCCATGTGATCTGAGACAAGAAGCCCTGGGCTTTCTCGCCCACCGGAGGCACAGCGCTGACACCTGCCTCTGATGGGCTGATGCTGTGTTCCCACAAATCTGTGCACACAGAGTACTGGACTTGGAGCCCTCCATGCAGCTGATACCTTCAGTGCAGTGAGCTGGTGGCTTCAGTATTCTCAACACTGCCCACTTCCCTGTGTCGGCTGGCTGGAAGGGCACTGGGATCCTCTGGGTACCTGTGGGC
The DNA here is from genome assembly GCF_978045245.1 of Mus caroli. Classification (NCBI taxonomy): domain Eukaryota; kingdom Metazoa; phylum Chordata; class Mammalia; order Rodentia; family Muridae; genus Mus; species Mus caroli. The sequence continues at coordinate 22,174,642 of NW_028227261.1, read as the reverse complement.
TGCTCACTTGATCTTCACCTGATCTCTTACTTTCTGAGCCTCAGCTTCCTCATCTAAATAGTAGAATTACCATTCCTGTCTGTCAGGAGAATATAGACTCTGTCAGCCTGAAGACCATCCTCTTCTAGAAGTTTCCAAAGTCTGCTAAGAGGGATGTTTAGCTTCAGATGGAGTCACAGTGTCATGCTGTGGATGGGTCCAGAGCTGTGAGGTGTCATTACAGCCTTTGTCACTTGTCCCTGGTGACAGGCAGAAGAGCCCAGTTCTCACAGCTTAACATCAGCTCTCGTTAAGTGGATGGTCACCCCTGATGGGTTACTTGATCCACCACTGCTACCTGTTAAAATCCAGGTTTGACATCACAGGGTAAACCGAGGCCGGCAGCGAAAGGGGGTATGGCGATGATGATTAGGTCATGCTAATAGCAGTCACTCCCGCCCCCCACTGACAGCAACAGGAGATTACAGGGTGAGCTTTACTGACAGAACAAAACTTAATTATCTGGAGCTTGCACGAATGCCCAGTGAGAAACTCAGAACTTCATTAACTCTTAAGTGTGCATACATATAGACAGACAGACAGACATTTGTTGGATGGGGCAGAGCCCCAACAGCCACGCTTTATTTTTTCTCTCAGCCTTTTTACACCTTCTTAGACAAAGGTTCTTTATAAAAGTACCTCAGAGATGAAGCGTTACACAAAAGGGGAGTTATAGAAGGATGTAGATAAGCTAGAGAAAGTATCCAAGGAGCTAAAGAGATCTGCAACCCTGTAGGTGCAACAACATTATGAACTAACCAGTACCCCAGAGCTCTTGACTCTAGCTGCATATGTATCAAAAGATGGCCTAGTCGGCAATCACTGGAAAGAGAGGCCCATTGGACACGCAAACTTTATATGCCCCAGTACAGGGGAACACCAGGGCCAAAAAGTGGGAATGGGTGGGTAGGGGAGTGGGGGAGAGGGTATGGGGGACTTTTGGGATAGCATTGGAAATGTAATTGAGGAAAATACGTAATATATATATATATATATATATATATATATATATATATATATAAAAGAAGGATGTAGATAGTCAGTTCAAAGCGGTGCTTCATTTTACAAGCGCATTATAAGTTCAAAGCAACAGTTTCCTATGGCCTTGCTTTATCATAGTGCACACCTGTGGCTTCATCCTTGGACCTGACCTAGAATGAATGGTTTTTCTTGATCACAGATTTGCCCCAAGCCTATTTCTCTTCTTAGTGCATTTATGAAAGCTCACCACATTCCTTATTATGCAGCTTTTACTTACTATTCTATGAGGAGGGGGCACAGTCTATTCTTGATTCTTTATTACATCTTTCTGGCAAAACAACTAAAACAATCTCCTTAAAATTTCTTTCTAGGCCGGGCAGTGATGGTGCATGCCTTTAATCCCAGCACTTGGGAGGCAGAGGCAGGAGGATTTCTGAGTTCGTGGCCAGCCTGGTCTACAGAGTGAGTTCCAGGTCAGCCAGGGATACATAGAAAGACCCTGTTTCTAAAAACATAAACAAAACAAAAATTAAAAAGAAAATTCTTTTTAAAATGTTTTGAATCAAATCAGGAATTCTATAAAATCATTAATTCATCTAAACAGCGTTAATTCATGAAAGTTCATTTTCACGTTGATCTGCAAGAGATCTGCCCATACAATGTGGGCTGATACCCAGGAATCATTGCGCTGTGTAATAGTGGCAGGAAAGACATCTCAACAGTGAGAAGCACTCCTGGGATGAAGTCTCTGGGCTGTGCCTCCGCAGAGTGCACCCATCACAGCCATGCAGAACGTGGGCCATCTCCAGGAAACTCGCTTGCCATAGCCCTTCCTGGACGGCTTCAGTCAGCTACCCCCACAAAACCTCTATTATGTCACAAATTTTGCTTCAGGTGTCAGCAGGACCTGAGGTCTGGACTGGGACCCAAGAGCCTTGTGCCCAGCCCTAAAATCGGGCCTCAGGTCTCCAGAGGTGCTGGCCATCCCTGTCATTAAGATGGGCTTTCTCCTGACAGGCAAGGCAGAGTCTCTTCTCACCCTAACAGGACCCTGGACAGCTTTCCTAGGGCAACTAGTCATTTAGTGTGGAGTCTGTGTCTGCCAGGAGCCAGAGGGTCTACCAGCCATCAGTCCCCAAATTAAAACCCCTGGCTCCAGCCTGGCACCCCTCAGGTAAGCAGACAGGCCAACTCATGCCAAGAGCAGAAAGCCAACTGGGTTCTTGTTATGTGTGCACTGCGAGGGGAGGGCGTCAGTAGCCAAGGGCTGTTGCTAGGGATCATGCCAGAGAACAGGCATATTTTCCCACCATATATTATCCCCCATCCTTTTCTCTGATGGAGAAGCTGAGGGTTGGAGACTCAGAGCTGCTTGCCATAACACAGAGCAGAAGCCCGGGCAGGTGACCCCTCCACTCCCTTTCTTCCATGCAGTCACAAGTTGATGCCTGCATTTGCCAAGCAAGCATGGCAGACATACATAGCACAGAATGAGCATCATGGCGTTTAAACCCCCAGAACTACTTGCGCGTTTATATCATTATCACTCACTCCTTATGGAAGAGGGAACTGAATACCTTTGGCGGCTGCAGTTGCTTCCCTGGGATGGTTAATATTGGCAATTTGACCAGATCTAGAATTGGCAAGGCCCTGAGCCCAGGGCACACCAGTGAGGGATTATCTAGGTTAGGTGAACTGAGGCGGGAGGACTCATCCCAATGTGGGTCACACCTACATGGGCCAGGACCTGAACTGGATTAAAGGGGGAGGGTTAGGGCCGTTGAGACAACTTAATAGTTAGGGTACCTGCGGCTAAACCTGACAGCCTGAGTTCTATCCCCAGGGCTCACATGGTAGGAGAGAACTGGCTCCAACAAATTGTTCTCTGACCTTTGCATGCACACACTGTGCCATGTGAGTACACACACACACACATGCACACACATATGCCTGCATGCATACTACATACACATACACTACACCCCTACGTACTCAGACTAACAAGTTAATATACTGCATACACACTTACCCATGCACACGCACCACACACACACTCCATGCACCCTTAGATACTCAGACTAACAAGTTTATACACCACAAACACCCCACCCCCACATATGCATGTATATCACACACACACACACACACACACACACACACACAAATTTAAATTTTTTAAGAAAGGAGAAAGCTAATGAGCGACAGCATCCGTCTCTTCTTTCTGATGGCAGATGACATGCAATACAACCAGTTGTCTCGGGTGCCAGACACCACACCATCCCCACCATGATGGACCCTCAGCTGTTACCTTGAAGCCCTTTTGTCTAGTGTTTGGTCCCAGCACCTTGGAAAGGAACTAACAAACCCCAGAAGAAGGGCTGATCTTTTTTCCAGTTCTTTTTTTTTTTTTTTCTATTTTTAATTTGAGACACTGTAAAACAAGCTGGTCTCAAGTTTACTGTATAGCCTAGGCTGGCCTTGAACTCACAGAAATACTCCTGCCTCAGCCTCTCAATTATTATGATTACAGGGGTGATCCCTGCCTGAGCTGAGCATAACCCACCATGACCTGCACGACACATCTTTGTCTTTCGTGGTAGAATCGGGCTCTGGGACAGCTCCTTCACACTCCAACCTCATCCACCCTCTCTGTACAACCCCTAAGACGCCAGAGTAAATCTTCCCGTTCTCAACAGACTCAGAGTCATTCAGCTTCCTGTCACTCAGCAGAATGTACACGGGCTAGTGTTCGAACTCCGGGCACTTGTCTCTCACCACCTCACCCTGGCATGGGAGGCACCAGCTGCTTCAAGCCCAGACTCTATTCAAAAACAGAGCTACCTGGCCTGGCTGAAGTAGTAGAATGTCAAGAGAAGTCTCTGTGAGTCTAAGTGAGGGTGTAACTGGCCCAGATTCCTAGTTCTTTGGGCTGTACCACTGGGTACCTGAGCCAGCTTGCCTGGGATCAGATCCCGGCTTTCCATTGATTAGCCGTGTGACTTCAGGCAAGTAGCCTGACTTCTTTCTCTATGCTCATTTATCCTTCAAAGGGCAGTGGATGATGAGGATGGCCTATCAGCACCTGTCTCAGGGTTAGCAGGATTATACCAGCCGACGAGTGTGCGAAAGGTGCTTAGAGCACAGTCTGGCTCTGCATCCATTACAGAAGTGCCTGCGATTCCATGCCGGAGTTGAGCAATATATCCAAGGCAATTTTAGCTTAGCTGTAAGCACACAGATCTTTGCTGAGTTGCGATTTGATGTTATAGCCTGGGTTTTATAGATGGTGGGTGTGACGAGCAGCCACCCAAGAACGGGTCAGTGTCCCCAGGGAAGCTGAAGACATTGTTCACCACGTTACACAAGGCTCCTTATCTCTGGATTCCCTGTGCCCTTCTCCTGGAGCTGACATCAGAACAATCATGTTTCCCTGACCAGCATATACACTCTGGGATCTACGAGTCCCTTGTGGCCGTCAGGAATCTGGAAAGGAAATGAAGTGAGCATTGGCCCAAGCCCACGGAGCCGTCTCTTCCCTCATTGATGGCTTTCTTCATTTAAAACAATTCTTTTAAGCTGGTGCGTAATACATGCTTTTAATCCCAGGGTCAGAATACTGAGGCAAGGATGATGCGTTCAAGGCCAGCCTGGGTTATTTAACCGGCCTGGGCCACACAGTAACATCTGGTCATTAAAAACAAACCAACCAAACAAACAAAACCATTAAAATGATACATTTGAACCTCATCTTTTTAAATGGAGATAGTTTCCCAGGGGTGGGATGGGGAAAGGTGATGGATGGGCATCTTGTTATAGTCAGACAGGAACAGGAAATTCTGGGGTGCTATTGCATAGGAGAGAAACTATAGATAAGGATAGCATACTGTACATTTCGTAAAGCTGAAAGACCTTGAAAGTTTCGCCATAAAGAGATAGTGGCTGCTGGGAGAAGGTTGAAGTCTGATGCCGTCATTACCCAAGGTGTCTGCACACCAGAACAGGACACAGTACCTCGCTCATATGTACAAGCTTGTTTTTATGAATTACTTTCTAAAAAAGATTTATTTATATATGTGAGTACACTGTAGCTGTGCAGATGGTTGTGAGCCTTCATGTGGTTGTTGGGAATTTCATTGAATTTTTAGGACTTCTGCTTGCTCTGGTTGGCCCCACTCGCTCCAGTCAACTCTGCTCGCTCAGTCTCTGTTTGCTCTGGTCCAAAGATTTATTTATTATTATACATAAGTACACTGTAGCTGACTTCAGAAACACCGGAAGGGGGCATCAGATCTCATTATGGGTTCCCATGTGGTTCCCACCAAATAAAAAGAGAACAAGTTGTTATGTGGATTTGTTTTTAATTTAAAATACATATATCTTGATTGCTTTTTTAAAAAATTAAACATTTTATTATTTACCTCTATAGATTTTTTGTGATTATATGGATATAACATATGCTTTTTTAAAAATCACACACACACACACACACACACACACTTCATCTGCTATGTGGGTCCCAGGGATTGAACTTAGGACCTTAGGCTTGGGAGCAAGTGCCTTTCGATACTGAGCCATCTTGCTGACTCACACACACACTTTTACTAGAGCGAGTGCCGAGTCAGGAGCGAGGAACCTCACACATGACCAGAGGGCATGCTCCATTATGCATATCCTTTGGGAAATTAAATTTCAGAAGAGGAGAAATATGTTCTTGTGGCTGAGGTAAAATTGCAATTACAAAATGCACATTTTTTTTAGCAAATGCTATTTTCACAAAATAATGGGCTTTGATTACATTTCTATGTTGGTATATAATGTACTTTTGATCTATGACACAGCTGGTTTTTTTTAAATACATTTTATTTTAACTGTGAGAGAGAGAGAGAGAGAGAGAGAGAGAGAGAGAGAGAGAGGGAGGGAGGGAGAGAGAACACGTGCACCTGAGTGCAGGTGCTCACAGAGACCAGAAGAAGGTGCCAGGTCCCTTGTTGTTGGAATTCAAGACTGTGTGACCTGCCCAACATGGGTGCAAGGAACTGAACCCTGGTCCTCTGCAAGAGCAACAAGTACTCAACCTCTGAGATGTCTCTCCAGCCCTGTTTTTAATAAACAAAAAATGAAACAAAACACCTTTTGTTGTTTTTGTTGTTGTTATGGCACCATTTTGAAACTTACCATTTCCCTCAGGTGTTGAAAACATTATAGTGATAATAACAAGAACCTCATTTATTCAGCAGAACTTCTGTGATATGCTCAGATACATTTTGAGTTTTTTTTCCCTCTATGCACCAAGAACATACATGTGAACCAAATGAATAAGGTGGCTCCTCTTAAAGAAGCCACTAAGCCCCGGAAGCCACTACAAGAGGCCATTTCCCAGATGCAGGGGAAGCAATGCACTGGGCTGAGGTCACAGTAGAAAGTGTGGTTGTGAAGCCTTCTCTGAAGTGTTGGCTCTGAGACCTGAATATTGAGACTGGAATGGCTTTGGCTGGCTCTGGGCAGAGATAACATCAAGTGTAAAGGCCCTGAGGTTGCAGAAAGTTTAAGGACAGCTGTCGGCTGATACTTTTCAAAACCTACTTTAATGAGTGTACTTAAATGTTTTAACCTCTCTTTAAGCCCACCACCCACAAAAAGTGGCAAGGCGAACCAATACCACACAGCATCCTCAGCAAAGCCCAGCATCAGCAAAGCCCAACAAATCCCAAAGAGTGGTAAGGTGAACCAATACCAGATAGTGTCATCTACTGTCTGTTGGGTTGTGTTGACAGTGAACAGGGTGATACTGCCATAGCCTGGCTGGGGGTCAGACTCTGCAGCTGTTAAAGGAGGTTGGGTTTTGTTTCAAGTGTCAGACTCTGACTTACCCTTTAGGAAGAGTTCCCGTGACAGCTGAGTGGAGAGGAAGTAGATGAGGGAGGGACCAAAAGAAAGGGACAGCAGCAAGAATCTGAGTGGCCAGCAGGAGGGCTGTCCTAGACCTCATAGATTCAGATTTGGTTTTGAAATGAGATGCACCAGAACAGAGGTGCTGGCCTGACTTTCCAGCCACTTAGGAGGTGGAGGTAGGAGAGTACAGTTCAGTGTCTGCCTGGGTTACAGAGTAACTTCAAGGATGGGCTGAGCAACCATTTCTCAAATTATGAGAAGGGCTGGATATAGCTCATCAGTAAAGCTGATCGCTGGGCATGTGAGCAGCTTTGGGTTTGACCCTCAGTACAAGGAAGGAAGAAACACAACCAGCTACACTGAGAAGTACAAGGCAGAGGTCAGAGTCAGCGCTGAGGCTTCTCATAAAATTGACCGATGTCAGTGGCCCAGTGTACAAAGTCACGGCCTCCAAAGCTGACATCTGTTTGCAAGATGGTTGACTTCCATAAGTTGTCCTGTGACTTCCACAAGTGTGCTATGTGGTACGTATGTGTTCACACACACATATACACACATATATACACAAACATACATACTCATTGCACACATATATACACAAATGCACATATACATACACATAACATACACACACACATACGTACACACACATATACACATAATATACGCACATGCATACACATATACATATATACACATATGCATATACACAAATGCACATATACATACACACATATATACACACATACACACACACACTTAGATAGTAAGTTAAAAGTGGAGGTCATTATCATCTGAACTCCTAGTAACACCCAGTGCTGACCTAAGCTCATTTGCAAGTCCCCACTTCCCCAACACAATGTTGTGTTCTATGTTGTTGAGCTTGCCAGAAGGGCTTGCCAAAGCCACTGGAATTTGGATTCAGGTTCCCAACCCCAACCCCATTTTACAGTGTGGGAAACTGAGGCTCTGGAATCATCAGCCACCCGTGTAGGTTCCTCTGAATCTCGTCCTCCAGCCCGGCAGCAACAAATGGTGCCACACATTTAGCAGCTGCAGGATTCCACCAGACTACTCTACAGTAAACGCTATTTTTACCGCTTTGGGATGTGACACACACTCAGGCTTGGAACCCCTGGCTTGTAAATCTTTTCCAGCTATAGCTAGCAGAAGCCCAGTTCAGTGGCTGCTAATTGCCTTTAATGATCATTGATAACTCTAATAGTCTCAGCTCCCACTTGCTGAGTGCTTCTTACGGGCTGGGTCTCCTATAAGTGCTGTCAAGGTGCGTACGGGTGGGGTCCACTCCCACTGTCTCCCCTCCTTGGGTCGCCGCCCTTCCTCCTGGGTTGTCTACCTGGAGACCAGATGGTATCAGCCCTGCCTGGTGGTTAAGCATGGCAGACCTTTGTGGCGTGCTCATAAAGAGCAGTGGCTTTTGACCCATTTCCTGGGCCAAATCCATCCTCGAGGCCTCACCCTCTTGTCAGAGTTTGACAGCAAAATTTGACTGAGGCCTGCCTCAGGGTGGGGCAGTGGGCACTGCAGAGGGAAAAGGGTGTGAAAGGCTTAAGTGTGAATTGGTCTTTGGTCTCTGCTTCATGGGGACTGAGAAGTGTGTTTCAATGGCATGGCATCTGTTTCTGCCAGGATCCATCATCCTGTCCACTTGTGATGATCCCCAAGGCTTGGTGTCACAGGGCTGTGTTCTCTCTCTCTCTCTCTCTCTCTCTCTCTCTCGATTGCAAGCCAGCTCTAATCCCTAGTGACAGGAACCAAGACTATTAGAGAGGAAAGTTTGCTATGCAGGAACTTAACAAGGATTTCTTTCATTTATGCATAAATCCATCCATCTGTCTTTCCATTCATCCTTCTATCCATGTGTCCAACCATCATTTCATGTCTGTCCTTCCATACATTCATCATTCTATCTATCTGTCTATCTATCTATCTATCTATCTATCTATCTATCTATCTATCTATCTATCCATCCATCCATCCATTTACCCACCCACCCACCCATCCCTATCTATCTATCTATCTATCTATCTATCTATCTATCTATCTATCTATCTATCCATCCATCTCTATACCCATCCTTCCTTCTATCCATCTATCTATTCAACCTATCAGTGAATCCATCAGTCCATTCATTCATCCACCCACCCACTAGTGCATCTACCCACCTATTCATCCATTCACTCAACCACCTATGCACCCATCCATTGACACTCTGGTGCATCTACATCCCTACCCATCCACCCAACCACACATCCATTCATCCACCCACCACTGGTGAATCCATTTCTCTACCCAGCCAGCCAGCCAGCCAGCCAGCCAGCAGCTATCCCACAAAGGACTATGTCCAAGGCACACACATGCATGCTTGGGCCTATCAGAAATACAGAAGCAGCAGCATGGGTTCTGCTCTCAGGGAGTACACAGGAAACGTCGAGGAACTGATAATTCCATTGATGTGGAGGGTCATTTCTCAGAGACCCACTAAGCTAAGCTAAGAAACTTAGCTAATTAGTGGATTGGCCATAGCAGTTTAGCCCTTGGACGCTCATTTCTCAGCTCAGGTCTTCATTCTGTTAAACTACTGTTTGTAGGCCAATCATTGCTCCAAACTTAGGTTTCAAAGAACTACTTATTTTTGTAATTGTGAGAGTTAAAGGGCATGTGCATGGGGTCACCATGCCTGTCATACAAGGGACGGCAGGAAGGCAACACTCACGGCATATAGGAATGGGCGTGAAAGCCATGCCTGGCTTGTAGGAAATGGGCGTGGAGGGTATCATGCCTGCGTGGCATGTGGGAAACTGATAATTATTGGATTTTTACTTCCTTTTCTTTATGTCTTCTAGAAAGATCGTGGGCGACTAAGAACCAGTACCCAACGGGAAGGGGCTGAGCAGGATGCGCAGTGGCTCACCCTGTTGCTAGATGCTTTCATTTTTGCGTTCCTTTGTTCTCGGTCCTCCTGGGAGGCAGTTTTATCACCTTTATTTCTCAGCTGAGGAAACAGAGGCAGAGGAAGTAAGACAGCGTGCTGAGCTGCCATAGCAACAAAGTAGCCACACTGGGGGTCTGTCTGTTTGAATATTTACCCAACTGCCTAGCCCACGTTCAAACCCTACACTACATTCTTCAAGGGCAAGAGAAGAAATGCCTAAAGAACGCAGGATGTTCTGGAAGCCCAGAGAATACGTTGCTTTGGATTTCTTTTACTTTTTTTTTCTTTTTTCTTTTCTTTTCTTTTTTTTTTTTTTTTTAATTCCTGAGTAGACCAGGCTGGCTTTGAGCTCAGAGATCTGTCTGTCTCTGCCTCCCAAATATGGGGATTAAAAGCACGCACCACCACCACCTCCTGGATAGCGGTGGATTTCTTAAAGATGTGGATGTTTAAGCTCCACTCAGAAGGAAAGATTCTAGAGTACGATCTCAGAGAAACTGCAGGGGCACAGCCCTGCAGGAGGGGAGCATTCGGGGGAGAGGGGGAAACAAAAGGAACACGGTAGATTTGGGAGTAAGTTCAGAATCTAACCACTTATAAAATTAGATCATTTTAGTCTAAATCTGTCATCTCAGAGATGACAAGACCGGTCCCAAGAGAGATTGGGCATTAAAAAAAATTATTTTTATTTTATATATATGAGAGTCTTGCCTGCATATATGTCTGTACACCACGTGTGTGCTCATGCCCAGGTAGGCCAGAAGTACACACTGGATCCTTTGGAACTAGTGTTTCAGATGGCTATTAGCCACCATGTGTGTGCTAAGACTAGTACCCTGGTTCTCTACAAGAACAGTAGGTTCTCCTTGTGTCTGAGCAGCTCTACAGTCCCTTTGTTCATTTTCTTTGTTCAACGCTGTCTTAGTTAGGGTTTTACTGCTGTGAACAGACACCACGACCAAGGCAACTCTTAGAAGGACAACATTTAACTGGGGCTGGCTTACAGGTTCTGAGGGTCAGTCCATCATCAAGGCGGGAGGATGGCACCACCCAGGCAGATGTGGGGCTGGAGGAGCTGAGAGTACAGTATGGTAGCTAGGAGAAGCCTGAATCTCTCAGGCAGCTAGGAGGAGGTCTCAAAGCCCACCCCCACAGTGACACACTTCCTCCAACAAGGCCACACCTATTCCAACAAGGCCACAGCTCCTAATAATGCCACTCCCTAGAGCAAGCATATTCAAAGTGCCACAAACACCACGTACCAGGTTCCCTCTATGAATCAAGCAATATAATGAATTTCGTGAGTGACCTGGATGAGGGCCTTGCCTCTATAAATATTATAAACAAATAAAAAATAAACAAGCCCCTCCCTGGCAATGGGCAAAGGTGTTTATCTGGTTGTTGGTCTCATTGCTCTTATATCCGTTGGAGGCAGAGCAGATGGCAGTCTTTTGTCCATCCTAGCTTGATGCCTGGTTTGGTGGCCAAAACTGTTTAATGCCTAGGACACATAAAAATCAAATCAAATCAAACCAAATCCAATCCAAGCAGCATAGTGTGGGAGGTGGGTGGAAGACAGACAGAGACCTGCATTCAGCCATGCCAGGGAGGTGCAGGCTGGGAAAGATGGTTACAAATCTGCCTGCCTATGACCACACAGTATAGCTCGGGAGGAGGAAGACAGACCTGCAGACCTCCAGGCCACTCACAGACCTGTCTTCCTGGGAGGGACAGGTGGGCCATAGACAACCACTTGCCACCATGCTGCAGTCCAGGGGATGTCACCCCGGGGCCTGCACATGGACAGCAGGCAGCAGGAACCACTACCATGTGCAAGCATGTGGTGGACACATGGGAGAGAAAGAGAGGTAGAGCAGCTTGGGCATTATGAAGAGAGATGGAAATGGAGACTGGAGGGTGGAAAGGAGCAGCCTGTTGTGAGAGGCCAGCCCGGACACCTGGGGCCATGGTGAGGTCCCACCCTGAGCTGCCACTGAGGGCTGTGTCTGGGTCCATGACTCTGCAGCAGCAGGGGGGGGGGGCTCTGTGGTTTCTATTACCATTAGAGAACATGGCAGCCTCTCTGGTAGGGGTAACCTCCAGGGACCAGGTGGATATGCAGGGGCTGTGCAGAACTGGCCCCTCCTCTCACTGGCTGGCAGCATTTGGGAGAGCAGGTTCTGAGCCCTGTGCCCTGGCCTCAGTGGAGCTGGCAATGGTGAGGAGGTGTTGATGAGTTGTGAGGGCTTGAGTGTAGGAGCGCTTACCCTGCCTCTTTTCCATTGTGGTCTTGAGCACAGGAGAGCTTGCCCTGCCCCTCACCAGCTGCAGCACTTGGAAGAGTAGGCCCTGCTCCTGGCCAGGACAGCTCAGTAAAGATGACTCTGGGGGTGGGGAGTGGGTAAGGTCTTCCTGAGGGTGAGAGGACAGGATAGCTGGCCCCATGCCACTGGTCTGCCATGAGGTGGTGTGGGTTTGGGGTGATGATCTCCAATCCCCATGGGTGCCCCCATGATACCTGTGGTGGTTAGAAGAACTAGCCTTCAGGGCATGAGAGAGGGGAAGCTAGTCCTGCCTGCTCTCTGGCTTTGGAGAGTGGCCCCTGCTCTTCACCTGGGCAGCACAGTTGAGCTGGCCCTGGGGGTGTGGGTGCAGGTGAAAAGCCCCAAGGACGTGAGAGCAGGAGAACAGACCCTGCCTCTTGCCAATGGCAGCATTGGGTGGCCTAGCCCAAGCAGTGCTGGAGAGCTCGCCCTGTTAATGATTGGGATTAGAGGAAGCACCACTCTCTGTGATCCAAAGCTGCAGGGTCTCCATGACACAGGGTCTCCATGACAACAGGATAACCGGGAGGAGGTCCGGTGAGGATCCAAGACTGATGGTGTCCCAGAAGCCAGAGACTTGGAACCAGAGCAGTGACTCATTGCAATGAACATTTGCAAGTGAAGATGCGTGAACAGAGGGACAGACTGCAGGACACACCGTGACACACTACAGCTTCCACGATGAGATGGTTTTTCTATGCTTTGGTTTTGGGAGAGAGGTTGAAAGAGCCAAGGGTGGATATGAGTGGGCAGGGAGATGAGCGAGATTGGGCTGCGTGATGTGAAACTCACAAAGAATCAATTTTAAAAGTTTTTTAAAAATTATAAAAAGTAATAAAGAAATATATAAACAGGAGAAGGCAAGGGTTTGTTGAAGCCAGGGTGCTTGTCTTGCACTCACTGTTGCCTTGGGAACAAGCTAGACTGGCTACAGAGGATTCTTCGTTCCCTGAGCTGCTCCATACGTTTCAAAGGTGTTGACATGCCAGCAACTCTCTGGTGTTTTCTTCCAAACTGCAAGGAGCTCTTGGGGTTCCCAAGCGGGGGAGGGGAAGCTGGAGGGGGTGAATGGGAGCTCTTCCGGTTCTGGGGGGGGGGGGTGAGGGGTAGGGGGAGAAGGGTGGGAGAGGCGGAAGGGGCGGGGTCGGATATAGAAAGCCAATGGAGAGGCACCCCACCATCCCAAAGGCTGACCCTGCTGGAGACAGGAAGCCGTGCACGGCTCCCACTGCTCAATTTGCATTTCCCTGGTTATTAAGAAGGTGACCCATTCTGTCTGTCCTTCCCTGGCCGTTTGAGTTTCCTGCCTCTGAGGTACTTGCTCATGCCTTTGTTTTTTTCTTTTTCTTTTTCTTCTGTGACTTCCTTCTCATTTCACACAGGAAGAAACTACAGTTAAAAAAAAACAAAAAACCTTAGAGTGATTTGCATACAGTTAGGGAACTGATTTACATGTGAGGCAGAAAGCCGTGTTAGCTATCACACAGTGCTTGCTCAAGACATGGTGGAATGAATTCAAATGAACAGAGAGGCACCTCGCCAGGTGTCAGAAGGAGCATGCGCAGGCACCTCGCCAGGTGTCAGAAGGAGCATGCGCCCCAGAGTCCTCGGCCTGCCATGCTACTGCAGGGGCCAACCTGCTCTGTCTCTTGTTTCTATGTGATCTGAGCAGACCCTGGGCTCCTCCAAGCCTGGCTATCCTTGCAGGAGAATAAGCCTTTCCAGGTAAATGGGAACATTGAGCTAGCAGCGGAGTTGCTCAGCAAGATCTATTTCCCCCTTCTCCCTCTCCACCCATGTGACTGTGGGCTCCAAATCAAATGGCATGGGGGTCGCCAGGACTTCAGTGTGTCTTCCCACAGTCCATACATTGGAAAGTTGGTCCCTAGTGCAAAAGTGTTGGGAGCTAATAAAGTGTTGGGAGCTGACTGGGTCACAGACTAACTAGGTTAGTTGTTGGCAGGAGCGAGTAGGTTTTCTCTCCTACCTTCTGGCCACGTGGCCGATGCTGTCCACCGTGTGACCTCCCTAAGCTAGGAGGTGGTGGTGCTCACCTTTAATCTCTGCACTCAGGATGGGGCAAGAGGAGCTCTGTGCGTTTGAGGACAGCCAAAGCTGCACAGAGAGACCCTATCTTGAGAAACTGAAGAACAAATAAACAAACAACAAAGAGAAGACCTTCACCAGATTCAGCTTCTACCCCTCAGCCTCAGTCTGGAAGGAATAGATTTATTTTCTTTAGTAATTACCCAGCCTGATAGACCCTATTATAGCTGCAGGAACAGATCCAGGTCTGCTGGGAGAGGCTGGATCGCTCTCCAGGTCACCCAGTCCTGATGCTCAGCCGTGGGTCAGTGTTAACCTTATCAGGTGAGCTGGGCTTTGGGGATGTAATTAGGTTAGAGACCTTGAGGTGAGAGATCATCAGGCCGAGAGCCTCGATCATGGGAAAGGAGGCAGGGTCAAAGGTGAGGAGGTACAGGAGGGACTCCCTGAGGATGAGGGTAGAGAGACACACCTTGGTGACTCGGGGAGGCCTGTGGTCCAAGGGATGATGACCACCTCTGGAAGCTGGAGAGGGGGAGGGAATGATTCTCTCCTGTATCTTTGGAAGGATAGTAGCTGCTGGAGTTGGCCTTGTGAAACCTACTTTGGACTTCTGACCTCTGAAATGTAAGAGAATTAATTGGTCTCGATTTGTGTCTGCTGTGCTGAGGACAGAACTCAGGGAGGGTCTCCGCATGCTCCTTAAACCCTAACCTCAGTCCTTAGCATTGTCTTGGGCCACTAAGTGGGGTAATTCTTATCACAGTGGCAGGAAATCAATACGGCAGTATAAGACTGACGAGCCTTAGCTACTGTGACTCCCCACCGCCACCCCCACCCTCCCGTCCCCCCAGTGAATAACTTGTAGCTGGGGATAGATGCAAAAGCAAGAGGAATTTATTGTTTCAGTGCGCTGGGGGCACCCTGCACGCAAAGGAGAGGAGGCAATCTCAAGTGGCCCGTTCAGCCAGTTTTTATACAGTTTTCAGGGGTAGAATAGAGCAACAGCCACTAGGCACAATGTGATTGGCAGAACAGTGTGACTTTTAAACTGATTGGTCCTTAGGGGATAAGGCAGCAAGGACTTCCCTTGTCTGTAGGTGGCCAGTGGTTGGTCCACCCTACGGTTTTCCTGAGAAATGCAGTCCAGGAAGGGAGGAGTCCTATGTGCTCCATCAACCTCCTCTCCCTTCCAGGAAGGGAGGGGTCTTTATGCTCTGGGGTCTGGTGGATTTTCCAAATGCCCTGAGCTGACCTCTTCAGCAGCATCTCAGAAGGGCTAAGTCTTCTAAAAGGGAGGAAAAACTTGATAGTGAAGAAACAACAACAGCCTCTACTTTTAGAGTTCTTTTTTAAAAAAGATATATACATAAATATATATATATATATTTATGTATATGAGTACACTGTAGCTGGACAGATGGTTGTGAGCCTTCATATGGTTGTTGGGAATTGAATTTTTAGGACCTCTGCTCACTCCAGTCAACCCAGTCTCTTTGGTTGGCCCTGCTTGCTCAGGTCAACTCTGCTTGCTCAGTCCCTGCTTTCTCTGACCCAAAGATTCATTTATTATTATACATAAGTACACTGTAGCTGTCTTCAGATGTGTTAGATCTCATTATAGGTGGTTGTGAGCCACCATGTGGTTGGTGGGATTTGAACTCAGGACCTTCGGAAAAGCAGTCAGTGCTCTTACCTGCTGAGCCATCTCACCAGTCCCAGAACTCTAGTTCTAAATGATCTGTTTCAGTGTCTCACAATAGGTTGGAGGGACCACTGAGAGGTTAATAGCACTTGCTGCTTTTGTAGAAAACAAGTTTGGTTCCTAGCACCCATGCTGGGACAGCTCACAATTACTCATAACTCTAGCTACAGAGGATCTGACACCCTCTTCTGGCCTCTGTGGGTACTACACACACATACACACACACACACACACACACACACACACACACACGCACGCACACACATCCATACAGGCACATCTGTACACACAAATAAATAATAACAGCCACACAGCCAAGCAGAGCACAAACTATCACCCCACTTCGCAGCTGAGAACAACCAGAGGGGGCCCAAACAGTGTGGGAAATTTTGCTATATTTTATGTCCTCAGAGGGGCTGGTACTTGAATCCAGGGCCACTTGTGACAAATCATGATTTTCCTGAGGTAAAGGTTGGAGGCCCAGGTAGAGGACAGATGGTGGAGGTTTGAGAGCTGGCAGGTCTCTGGCATGTGAGATCCCCAATCATTGATCAGCATCTAGTGTTGCTCTAAGCAGGGGAGACTCACGAGTGCTTTGTGAAGAGCCAAGGTGATGTGGCATATTAGAGACCTGGGAGAGATCACCGCCCTACAAAATGCCTGGGAATAAAATGGAGATCTGGTGTCATGAGTTCAATATAATCCATCTCCTCTGAGGTCCATGTTGAAATACAGACTTTACCATGAATTACTAAGAGGTGGAACTAAGTAGATGCTTTCAAAGGTGATTAAAACTCATTAGTATCCACTCATGCCATTAATGGACCAATGAATCAATGGGCTAATGGATTAATGGTTTAATCTAGAGAATGATCTCTGCATAGCCAATGTGACAAGGTCTTTCAGACATTGCCTGCTGACATCTGATACCCTGTGTTACCTGGGACTTTTTACTGGGTATTTTCAGATAACCCAGTGGGGAAGCCATCACTAGATATGGGCCCATGGCTTTGGACCAGAACTAGGAGCCAAATTAAATCTTCCACCAGAGATGGTTGGATGTGCCTTTAATTTTAGCACTTGGGAGGCAAGGGCAGGCAGATCTCTTGAGTTTGAGGTCAGCCTGGTCTACACGGTGAGTTCCAGGACAGCCAGAGCTACATTGCGAGATCCTGTCTCAAAACAAAACAAAAGCTTACCTAGTCTATACTGTTGTGTTATTGACAACTGAAGATGGACTAAGACATTGTGTCTAGCAGGGTGGGCTCTGGAGAGAGGGTGGGAAGGGAATGGTGCAAGCATGTCCACCAAAGTTCCACCCTAGGAGAATCACATGACTCCATATGAAAACTGCAGAAGCCTTTTGGAGCTCAGTGGATGAAGGGTGGGCAGGGTCAGAGGTCAAGCTTGAGGAAATGTGTCCCTTCTCTTCAGTAGGCAAAGGAATGGGAACAAAGGCAGTGTACATGCCTACTTATCAATGCAGCCAGGTCTGAGAAAACCCGAAGACCCCGGGCTGCAGAGGGGGCTGTGGAGCAAACGCACTCTCATCTGTGGCTGATGAGAGTGGGGCTACTCGCTTGTATTCCAAGCTTTAGGGAAACAACTCGGCAACGTCGATGAAAAGTCCTGGGATGTTCCCATCCATCCAACCATCGCCTTCTCTGAGGAGCTGAGCCTCGAGACAGAAAAGAGAAACCTTCCCACATGAAGTGCTCCCTGGAACCCTATGTAGTCAATAAAATAACAACCCAAGGATGCAGGGAGGGATGTGAACCACGGTTATCGCTACCTAGCGAAATGGCCCCCAGCATTCCAAACCTCAGTGATGAAGAAGGTGGGTTTATTACCTTACACAAGGCTGGTAGAGCAGCCTGGAGGAAGCAGAACATGGCACTTTCAATTATGTGGCTTGAAGAAAAACGTGGCGCCATGAATGAGTTATCCGTCCCACTGGCTAGTTTCAGGATAGTACTGTAGACTCCATCCCTGGTCTCATGACGGCTTTCCAGAGCTACTCGTGACTCATCCCGAAAACTCGGCTCCCACCGAAACAGCTCGCCACCTTCCTCCCCTCTGGCAGCTTTGAAGGGACTTGCTTGCCTCCCATCCCGACTGCTCTTCCTGCCTCGTGGATGTGGGGGTTGTGCAGCCCTGGTCTTATTAACTGGTTTATTTAACTTAGCGTTGTTTTGAGAAAGGATTCAAGAGATGAAAGGCAGACAAAAATAGGATTCAAATAAAATGTCCCAAACAGGAGGTTGTCTTCAGGGAACCGGTTTATGTGTGGTTTTCATATTTCTTTCCACATTTTGCCGTTTCTGAGTGGTTTAGATTACACTTTTAATAATAGGTGAGATGTTTCTTTTGACGGAAATAAACAAAGAAAGCTAGCCCCAAAGAAATGGAACCCAAGGGACTCAGGGAACAGTGGTTCTCAAATGTGAGTCTGGAGGAGGGGGAAGCCCAGGCCACCTGAGATTCCGGAGCTCAAGACAAAATGCCAGTATGAGATGTGAGCCGTGCTGGCGTCTGTCTCTCAGCTTGTCCTTCCAGAAGCCACTGACTTCTGTGTCCTCCTGCGCCCAAGAGCCAGGGACATGGAAGGCTGCCCTGGTTAATTCCCCGCTACCCAGGATTGATTAGACTATAGATAGGAACCAGCTGATCTGCCCAGTGCAACCTGTGAATCATTCCTTCCTTTCACAGGATTGGTTAAGAACATTTGTTTGGCTGTGTCTCAACCCATCCAGCCAAACAGCCCTTAGGGACTTAAGGAGGTCAGACTCCACCCACTGCGTGCAGAGTTAAAAGAAGGAACTGGGTTGGTTTAAAGAGAACCTTTGTGGGTAGGAACAGAGAGCAGGCAGAGGGGACTGGGAGCGCATCCACCCCGCGCTGTTCTTGGAAGATCCTTGCGGGCCCAGATCTTTTTGTGTCTAGCACCTCCACCCTCCAGCCTTATAGAGGTTTCATAAATATTCATCCCCTAGATGAACCAAGAGCCTTGTGTCATGGAGACAAACAGCTTATTTGAGGTGTGGCATACTCATCTTGGGAAACTAGCAAGACACTGGAAAGTTACGATAAGAGTCGGGGACTCTCAGGGCGGAGACCAAGGCAGGGAGCTGACATGGCTGCAGAGGACTACTATCAGAGGGTTCCTGCTCTCTGCCCTGCCATCTGGCTCCAGCAAGAACAGGCCTGCCCCCCAGCTTAACACCCACCCCCTCGCCCTGTTGAGAGTGCAGGCCAAGGCTATCCCAGACCACTCCTCTCATCTTACTTGGGTCAGCTAGAATAGAATTCGCTCTTAAGTACATTGTCAATGAGGTGGGTGAATGAAGAGCCAGGCCAGTCTAAGCAACTTCAGCTCAGCCCTGTATCTGTCAGCCAAGAGGCTACATACAAAGGACCCAGCTAACTGGCTCTAAAGTGTTTACTGCTAGGGTTCTTAGAAACTTAACTTACAGTACCCGTTTCCCATATCATCCCTCAATGAAGGAACGGATCTTCTTTTTGCAGATGGAGGGAGTCCAGATCCAGGGAGGTTGAGTCAATTTCCCAGCGTCACAGGTTGGGATCTGAAGACAGATCTGATGACTTTACAACCCTGGCTTGGCTTACAACCCTGGCCTGTTTCCGAGCTAAGCTGCCTCCCTGTCCACACCTACCAGCAAAGCACTGCTGTGAGGCTCAAAAATGGGGTCACACATATAAAATTGAGCAGAGAACTCCAGTGCACCAGGTGATCAATCACAGAGATGTTACAGACCCAAAGAAGGGAAGGGACTGGAAAAGTTTATGGCCACACCCGAGTCCTGCCCCCAGTCTTCTCCATTCCTGTGAAGGCGGACAGCCCTCGGGCAGCCCAGCCCTCCCAAGGTGGGCAGTAAGGAATTTTCCCTCCTGGAACCAATGGTGGTTTCAAAACAAGGGCTGTGTCCCATGGGCTCTCTGAACCACCCACTTGCTGTCTCTATCAGCTGACAAAGTGACCAGAGTCCCTGCAGCAGACTCAGCCAGCACCAAGTCTTTCTGCCTCTCCTTGCCCAGGGCAGAAGAAGACAGGTCAGAATGGAGGAATTGGATTTTGGCACAGGAGGGCAGCCAGACTCCAGGATGCAGAGGCAGGGGAGTCTGGCTAGAGAAAGCCCTTTCCCAGATGCGAGTGGGGGATGTCAGATGACAGGAGAGGTGACCAAGTCACAAGCGTAGGTCTGGCTGCTGGCTGACTCAGCTGTACAATGTCTCACCCATTCAGCATGATTATTAACAATTGCTCTTTGAAGCAGGGTGACACAGTGACCCACCACATGTATTTCTGAATCAGACAGGCAGGGGTAGGACTTGACACTGCTTCTGTCTCACTAGGGGACTTTAATTACTTCAACAACCTGTCCCTCAGCTGCCACATCTGTCCACAGAAATGATATGCCTCATTCCCGGGAGGCCTGTGAGGAGTGGAGGATGACATTTGAGGAGGCTTCAGCACAGGAGCCATCATGTAGCAGGGGCTCTGTGGGATCACAGGGGCATTGCTACTGAGATCCAAGGGGATGTAGGATGCACGGAGGAAATCTGTGCCCTCAGGGAATGTACAGATGCAGAAAGGTGCAGAAAGGCACGGAGGCATAGAGCCGTGAAGAACAGAGCAGAACATTTGCTGATTTCATTCACTCTCATACAAGAGCAGATTGGTGAGATGAGTTTAAACTCAAGTAGCTTATTAAAAATGAGTTATTGATCTGGAGGGAAGTGTGGAATCCAGAGTCAGGTAACTTAGGAAAATCCATCTCCCCTTGAGCTCAGTTTTCCAAACTGTCAAGCCCTTCCTTCCTTCTTTCCTTTCCTCTCTCCCTCTCTCCTTCCTTCCCTCCTTCCCACCTTCCTAACTTCTTCCTCCCTCCTTTGCTGCTTCTCTTTCTCTCCCTATCTCCTTCCTTCCTTCTTTCCTTCCTAACTTCCTAATTTCCTTCCCTCCCTCCCCTACTCTTTCCTTCTTTCCTTCTTTCCTTCTTTCCTTCTTTCCTTCCTTCCTTCCTTCCTTCCTTCCTTCCTTCCTTCCTTCCTTCCTTCGTGTGGTAGGCTTACATATGCAGTTGTACACAGTGTGTTTGTGTGGAGGCTAGAGGTCAACACTGGATGTCTTCCCCGATGACCCTCTACCTTATTTAGTATTCATATTTTTTTCGCTTGCTTGCTTGGGTTTTTGAGATGAGGTGTCATTGTGTAGCTCTGGTTCCTGAGTCTGTGCTGTCCATTGCCACCCCACCAACCTCGAAGGATGGGAGAACCCCACAGGTCTGTCAGGGGGAGCCCCCAGCCTCCCACTGTTCTCTTAAATACTCCTCTGGGAGAACAGATGGTTTGTCCTGGCTTAAGCAGTGTCACTTGGGGAACCCACTCATGACGTCAGGCAGCCGGGCAAGGAGACGTTAGGAAATGGTCTCACCAGTCCTTGCCTATCATGGCCTACCGTGTTAAGAAGATATGCCCTCTCTGAGGTTCTAGGCTTGCAATGAGCCAAGAGAACATACGTGAAATAGCCATTCACACCAGACCCGAATGTGAGGCTCAGTTAGACTTTTCTGGTGTTTGTTTGTTTGTTTGTTTGAGACAGGGTCTTGGTATGTAGCTTAAGCTGGCCTTTGAGTTTCCAATTTTCCTGCCTCAGGCTCCCTTTGGAATACAAACCCAAGTTCAAAACTGAGCTAGGGCATCCGTGCTTGTATGGCTGAGGAAGCCATACATGAGCTTGGGCCCATGAGGTGAGAAGCCCGTGGTACTGCCAGCACCAGTCCTTGCTAGGTTGTGCGAGGCCGAAAGCTTAAGAAACAGAAGAGAGCCAGTTGCGATCTTCTCTGGGGTAGAAGGTGACCGGAGTCTGGAAGAGCTTCTAGTCCAACGACAAACCATTAAGGGCCTCAAGTGTGTGAGGGTGGCCAGGTGTGTCCCTTCCAACCCTCACAACGACCAAGGACCAGAAGTACCATTTTTGATAACTCTCAACGCGATTTTGCTGTCCCCTTATGCTCCAGGAGTAGTAGTCCTTGCAAGGCTCTGATTGGCCCTCCTGTGACCACATGGCTTAGTGATGAGCTCTCCTATTGGGCAGAGTCCACACAGATCCGCCTCCCTTTAACACTTTAACCCAACCAGCTGAAGCAGCACATGTGGGTCACCTTGGAGACAGCCGACCTGCCAATCTGAAAGAGACCGTTTTCCTTAACTTCCAGGACTGGGGGAGTTAACGGTTTGACCGGACTCTCTTGCTGAAGTCCCACGTCTTCAGGGTCATTCGACTTGCAAATTGACTTGGCTCCTCTCACACACCCATGTTTAGGGGGCAGTGGCCAGCATGGTGTCTTCCATAGCCCCGGAACGGAAATCAGGTTGGGCAGCGTGACCAACGGCTGAAGCACGACGGCAGGAGGAATGACTAGATGGGATTTAAGGATGGCTCCCGGGGCCGCAGCATCAGAGCAATGTCAAGAACACACCTTAAGGGAGAGAAAGACCGTTGTGAGGTATGAACAAAGTAGATAGTTGAGCTGATCTGGAGCAGATAGGGCCACCCGTGACCACCATCGAGTCTTAAAGGATACGACCCTCCCAAGACCTTTCCCAGTGGGCGGAGGTGGGCATCATGGTCAGAAGCGCAGGGCTTGGAGTGTGCCCACGTGGTCGCAAATTCCCCTTCTTATGCTACCAAGCTGCAGGGCTTCACCCTACCTGCCTCATGGGGCAGCTCAGAGCTCTGTGTCTATGAAGGGAGGTTATGTTTCCTTCTCCGGTGGACCTTCCCAGACCCTCAGGTGAGCTCCAGACTCCACAAGGACACCCCTGAAGTGACGGACCTCTCTCCTTACTTCATTGAGTGATCTGCATTTCGCTCAGAATTGTGAAGGGAGCAGATGGAACAGGTCAAAACCTACCCGGGCTTTCAAAGCCCTATTCAGTTCTCTGGTACCCGAACCCTGAGGCAGCAGCACACTTTCTTACCCAGATACCTGCTGGGGTGATAATGTTGTCAATATTGTGTTCCTGCCCTGTCTGCTGGCCCTGGCCTGGGCTGACCCTCTCCTCTCAAGATATACCCATCCCTTTAGCGGTTCAGAAAAGAGAGGCTGATCACTGAGTCCCCTGTCACTAGGAGGTAGCCAGCCAACCACCATAACACAAAGGTTTTCAGACACTGAACTCCCAAGTGTTTCTCAACTCCAACTCTCTCCCCTAGGGCTCTCAGGAGCAAGCGCCTATACTCTCTTGGCAACTTTCCTCGATGTCCGGTGTCCACGCCCCTCCTAGCTTTGAGCATCGCTGTCTACTCGTCCTTGAGAGCGTCAGCAAGAAGGAGATTACTCTGCCGTTTTCAACCATCCCTCATCCCAATCTTACCATACTTATCCTAGACTGGGTCTTCCAGGACCAGATCTGTGTCTGATTCACCTCTGTGTTCCCAAAATTGAGTACCAGCTGGTACAAGAGTGGGTTCCTACCTGTATCTGAAGAGTTGAATATATGTGGGGCCCATCTCATTCACTGTGTTCTAGGCCCTAGGGTGTTTTTCATCCTAACAGGAAACTGATCTAGCCTAGGGTGTGGTCACCCATGTGTCACCAATGGGCACCAGTGCCTTCGCCAGGCCGCCGTTTCTTAATGTAGTACTGGAAGTTCATGTATTTTTCCCAAAAGGGTAGGCAAAGTTTTCAAGAGTTTGTGGGTTGTTTTCTGGCAGGGAGGATCAGCAACAGTCTCCATCAGAATTCAGCGGGGTTGTGAGAAGAGACCGGAGAAAGGGTACGGGGAGGAGGAGAATAGTTCCCGGAAGCATTTGCCCAGACCCTTGGGTCACACGCCTGCTTGTCCTCCTCTGTCCTCCTCCGGCATGGGGGGAGCCCTGAGCTCCAGGGGCACATGTCACTGTTTGGCCCTTTGGAAAGTTCTATAAACTGGGATGTGTCCCCTGCACGCACACTCCTGTGGTGTGAGCACCCTTCAAAGGCATTTGCTGGCTTTCACGGGGCTCTGGATCTTTTCGAGGCAAGTTTAGAAGCCTCATTCACTCCCAGGGCGGTACTGGGGGTGGGGGTGGGGGTCCAGGACAGGGCCTGGCGTGCACTAGGCAAAGCTCTCCACCTCTCCAGCCCCCAGCCCTTTGAGTTGAACTCAGCTCTGTTTTTTCCTAAGGTCTCTTCCCAGGAGCAATTGCCCTTGCTTGCTTTTCCTTCAGGCCTCTGCTGTCGGGTCTTCAGGGCCAACTCTCTGCCTGACCATGGCCTGAGCAGCGAGAACCCCTCCCCTAACACCTGCTTCAGCACATGGCTGGACCGATCCTGATTTTCAAGACACATTTCTGTGGTCCTTCAACTGTCAGGGCTACTGATGAATTGTGGTCTCTCAGAACACGGGCTCCTCACTTGACGCCTCTCTGTTCTGTTCCTGTGGCCTAGCAAGGGGTATGCACACCATAGGTGCTAAATAAATGTGCAGGATCAAGAAAACAGTCTTGTTTTCACAGACTGGATCGGCCATAGCTGAACCACTTTCTTGGATGCTCTCTTTCTAATGGGCATGCAGGATGCCTCGTTTGCTTATGGCGGTACAGAGTGGCCATTCTGGGGCTCGAAGGGAGAATGTGGTTCCTCACTGCCGACTCAGGGAAGGAGCTCAGCTACGTAGACTCTGAACCCAGGCAGTCTGGATTCAAACCTCAAAGTAACTCTATTGCCCTGAGCATGTTGATCTCTTTGTGCCCACGTGTCCCTTATCTTATACAGGGATGTTAACATCCTAGGCCACTTGGGGGACTCTTGGGAGAATTCAAGCATTTGTAATCTAGAGCGGGACATTGCCAGTGCATGGCTGTCATTAATGGCCACACAACTCAAGTCCCTTCTGCCCTTTGCCTTTCAATAATATGTCTAAAGCTTAGAGTCTTTACTTCAATTTCTTGGCTTCCATTTAACCAGCCCAAGTAGCGGGCTCATCCAAGGTCATTTCCAACCTGTGGACACTGGGTTGTTAGCTGGAAGGACCCATGTGTGGTGTAGTTTCAGCAGAATAGTCATAGTACACCCCAGTCTTGGATCTTGGAGTTTTCTTATTTATGAAGCAAGCCCCAAATACCGCCTCAAGCCAGAAGCCTGATGGGAGAATTCATTAATGCCCTTGCCCGACCCTTGAGAATGAAAAAGGGTCAGGAAAAGAAGATGGACTTGCTGAGTGTCTACCATAATCCTTGGCATCTTGCACATCCTTTAGTGAGCCTTCACATTAGCCTGAGGAACCCACAGAGGACGCCTATGACTTAGGAATTATCGGCCAACATGTGGACTTCCTGCTGATGTCTGCACTTGCATTAGAGGAGGCTCTGGAATACCATTTGTGGTAATGGACCAGTTCTGTATCTTGATTGTGGTGATGATTATATGGGATCAAATCTCATAGGAGCAAATGGCACAGGCTGCGTGCTGAGCGGAAGCCTCTGGACTCTTAAAGAAGACTCCTGAGTTCGTGAAATTGGACTACAGCCAACTTGCTGGCTCAGAGTCTTGTGGTCACATTAGATGTTGCTACTGGGGGAAGCTGGGGAAGGGTCCATGGAACCCTCTATCTCCGCTATTTAAGACTTGTGAGTCTTAAACTAGAATAAAATGAAATATTTGAAAAAGTGCAATCATTAAGAAAGGGCTGGGGGAAGGGGGTGTCGGCGGCGGGAGTGGGGGCAGGGCAGGAGAGATGGCCCCGTGGCTAGGAGCACATACTGCATTTCCAGAGGACCTGAGTTCCTTCCACAGCACCCATGTGAGGCAGCTTACGACTCCAGCACTTGTGGATCTGACGCCCTCTTCTGTCCTCCACAGGAGCTGCACTTGGTGGCATCCCTCCCCAAATATATGTAAACATAATCTAAAACTTTTTAAAAGGGCTACATGGAGGAGTCGAGGGTATCAACAAACTCTGAAATTCATGGGGTCTACAGCCTCCCAAGTCTTCCTTTCTCTCTGCTCCTCAGGGCTCAGTTTGCTTTAGGTCCTTTGGATCAAGAGACTTAGAGATTCAGAAAGAAGTGGCTCTGTTCTGGCACCCACCCATATGCCAGCTGTCCAATGAATATGATTGACAGCTGTGATCATCACTAAGGCACACCTGATTGGTTGGACCCATTGATACACCAGAACTGGTCTCAGCTCTTCCAGGCCAGTTGTGGCCATCTCTTCCTAACTCCATCTTTGGGTGGTTTCCCTGGTGACTTGAAACCAACCCCAGAGGCCCCCTTTCAACAAGAGAATCCCCTGGCTTTATGTCTCAAGGATTTTCATTTTGCCAAATAGCACAACACCTCCCCAATCCTCACCACTCACTCTCCACAGAAAGAAGATCCAACACTGCCATGGGCCATGGGCCACCTACCAGAGGGACGGGCATAATTCTGCACTTGGCTGACTCAGCTGTCACAGTCCCTTGAGATGCTAGGCCTGGGCTAGAAGCCTCATGCTTGGTTCTACAGCACCTTCAGTGTGTGAGCCCCATCTACGGAGGAAAGAAAGGAGTGTTGACCTGGAAGGTCTTTAAGGGTCCACAGGAAAAGGTACAGTTCAGACTAGTCTTTAATTTTTAAATGCCTTTTATTTAAAAAACAAGCCCATGGAAAGCTCCTTGCCCATCAGATGCTATTGTGAAGAATAATGGTGAAGAATAACGTTACACTTTGCAAAGAGGATTGTGGAGCTTGGTTAAGAGCACTGCCTGCTCTCGTAGAGGGCCCAGGTTCAATTCCCAGCACCCACAAGGAGGCTCACTGCTGTCTGTAACTCTAGTCCCTAGGAATTGTTTTAAGGTAAAAAAATTAGAATTATAAATGCATTCTCAAAAGTGAAGCTTCGTAAGTCACTAAGATCAAAAAATCCTTTCAAAAGGGGGGCTCCTATGCCAGACATGGTGGCGCATGCCTTCAATCCCAGCACTCGGGAGGCAAAGGCAGAGGCCAGCCTGGTTTACAAAGTGAGTTCCAGGACAGCCAGGGCTATACAGAAAAACCAAAAAAAAAAAAAAAGAGTGTGTGTATGGGGGAGCTCCTGGCACCCTTGGTTCTGAGGACTCGCTGACTTTTGGGGTCAGGAGCAAGTGTGGATTCCATACATCCTCCACAGTTCTGTCTACCGGGAGGGAGGCTGCAGGCCTGAGAGGTGCCGGAGAGCTGGCTGGCCATTGCCAGGGTTGTGCTAGAAGCCCAATCAGCTAAGACAGTTCAGGTGGAAAGTGTGAGAAACAGTGACTCAAAGTTTAAACAGGAAGAGGATTTTTTTTTTAATTAAATAGGACTGAGCAAGTCAAAGATTGGGCAGGACTCTCTGGGCCAGGTCTGTAGTAACCCCCACAGAGTCTGCAGGCTCTCAGGGTTCACCCCACCCCCACTGTGCAAGGCACACTGGAGACCCCAAGCTGCCTCCTCTTGCAGTTGCTGCCTAGAGTGGCTGCCTTCTGTTTGGGTACTGCTCCTCCCAGACCCATGATAGAGAGAGGGTAGGGGTGGGGCTGGAGAAGGGGTGGATTCCTTCCCACAACCAACAAAGCCTCCTTTCAGTCTGGGATGTTCTGCCTCCCCTCAGCCAGGAACTGTTACAGAAGAAGGCTGTTTCCTACTTCTTGACTTAAGGCTTGGTTTCTGATGTAGCTAAGGAGAGAGGACTCTCCTACCCATGTCATGATTGCTCCTCATTAGAAGAGGAGTCAGAACAGGGGGGGGGGGTGAGGGGGGAGACACTCACAGTGCTCCTCATGCTGTGGCAGGTTCTGCAGGTGACCACCAAGCTCTTTTTCTTTTCTTTCTTGGGAGCACAGGTGGACTATATTTCCCAGAATCCCTCGCAGTTAGTAGGATATGGCCAACCAAAGGAATATGAGTGGAAGAGACTGCCTTGCCACTCAGTTGGCTAGACTAGAAATGTTTTGAAGGCAAGGCTACAACATTTTCCTGTAAACTGTTTATTTATGTATGTTTATTAATGTCTTTATTTTTATCCCATGGCTCCATGCACGCTGGTCAAATCTGAGGAGATACATCCCCAGCGCTCTGAGTGGTTTGGATTTTGTGCTCTCATACAATCTCAGTGGCATCTTTTTTCCTTTGATCTTTGAACCTCTTGGCTGTCCCTTCTTCCTCTCCTCCTTGTGTCCCCTTTCTCTTTCTTCTCCCTTTCACACTGGGTACAAACTCTTTTTTTTTAAAAAGATTTATTTATTTTATTTATGAAAGTACACACTGCAGCTGTCTCCAGACACACCAGAAGAGGGCATCAGACCCCATTACAGATGGTTGTGAGCCACCATGTGATTGCTGGGATTTGAACTCAGGACCTCTGGAAGAGCAGTCAGTGCTCTTAACCGCTAAGCCATCTCTCCAGTCCCGAGTGTGTAGTCTTTCACGATTTAACCATATAAAGTCCTTCTGTTTGGTTGGCTGGTTTGAGTTCCTTTTGAGACAAGGGTTCTCAGTATAGCCCTGCCTGTCCCCGATCGTTCTCTGTAGACTAGCCTGGCCTGGAACTCAGAGATCCTCCTGCCTCTGCCTCCCAAGTGCTGGAATTAAAGGCGTGCACCACCACTGCCCAGCCAAATCATTCTTATTCAAGAGCCATCAAAATAAAAAGACACCCAGGTTACTGGCTGGATTTGCCACAGGCTATAGTTTACCAACCCTGCTCTAGATTAATGCCAGGAGCCACGTGTTTGGAATGAAAAGGAAACTTTTGTATTTTAAAAAGCATTTTTTTTAATTTGGTAAAATATATGTAATACAAATTTTACCATTTTAATAATTTCTTATTTGTTTGTGATAAATTCGCCTTATGTAAGCCCAGGTCATCCCTGAATTCTTGATCCTCCTGCCTCAGCCTCCTGAGTGCATGCATTAGTGGCTTCTTCACCACACCAGCCAAAGCTGGAACTCTATCTGTGCTGAGAGCTCCCTGCCAGCCCAGCCTTGGCGACCACTGCTTTACTCAATGTCTACAGAACTCATAGTGGCTGTCATACAAATGGAACCAGAATTTTTGTATTCAACTGAATTCTTGTTGGCCCATTCTACAAAGGTTCATCCACAGACTCGCAAGAATCAGAGCTTTCTCCCTTGTGAAGGCTGACTGATATTAAGTTGTGTGTGTTTCTCCATACGGGAGAGCCATACAGTCATCTGTTCAGTTTTCTGTCTTCTATTCTTTGGATCATATATGCAGAAGGAGGAGGAGGAGTTGTGTATGTGTGCACGTGAGTGAGCATACGTGTGTGTGTGTGTGTGTGTGTGTGTGTACATGCACGTGGAGGCCAGAGATCCTCCTCAGCTGTCATTCTTCGGGTACCATCTACTCTCTTGGTAGAGACAGACTCTTGCTGGCCTGGAGCTCACCGAGTAGGCTAGGCTAGCTGCCCAATGAGTCAGGGACTGCCCCGCCTGTCTCAGGGACCCAATACTCTGGAGTTGGGTTACAAGCACATAGCACTGTGCCTCACTTGTTCTTGTGGCTTCTAAGGATGGCACTGGGGTCCTTACGCACACCCTTTACCAATCCCACAGTCTTCCCCAGCCCCATAAGCCGAATCACTTTTACTGCTTCAGTCTCAAGGCATTGCAAGTTACTTGGCTGTAGTATAAGTATTGACAAAGCCTGCAGAAGCAGCCTTGCCCTGGCTTCCTGACAGGGGACAGGTAAGGACGTGAGTGAGAAGCTATCCCTTCAAACTCAAGGGGTCTATAAGAGCGTAGTCTGACTGCAAATGCCCACATGATCTCCTCCTCCTCCTCCTCCTCCTCCTCTGTTCTCAGGATGTGCGTGCAGGGGGAGTCCCCACCAACAATCCTCTGCTTCCCCATCCTGGGTGGTGGGTAGTGTGCACGTGCCCATGCACACATCCAACGAGCCAAATTCAGATCACCCCCGCAGCCTGAGAGAGGCCTCCGGGACACACCCAAGGGCCAGGTCCATTAAGACTTAAGTACAGAAAGCTTGCCTGGAGCCAGGCTCAGGCCCGGGGAGGGTGTCTGAGCATGCTGTCCCTCCTCCCTTTGCTGCGTCTCATGGTAGGGCCAGGTGACTAGCTCTGGCTCCAGGGTTCCTTGGGGAGGCAGAAGGGCAGCCTCCACAACTCTTTCCCCACCCGGCAGATGGGTTGCTCTGGCCTTCTGCAGGTAAGTGGGCTCACACAACCTTCAGCTACCTGGCTAGCGCCTCCTGGGACAGCTTACTTCCCACTTCTTGTGTCCAGAGGATTCGGAGGCGTCTCCCAGGGCGGCAGCCCCATGGCCAGTCACTGTTAACATGGTCACTGCTGTGTTAGAGATGGTGAAACTCTATATAAGGATTAATGACTTGTCCAAGGTGAGGTGCAAAACTCAGTGTAGCTCCAGAATTGGGCAAGCCTGCTGTCCGGTCCTGGCAGGTCCCTCCAGCTTATAAGAGATGGGCAGAGAGATCGTAGAGAAAGGAAGGCTTGACCACCAACAGTGCTGTGCCATCTTTGTCAAGTCACTCAACCTCTCTGGGCTTCCATTTCCTGATCTGTGGGGTGAAGATTCCAATGGCTGTCTATGGCTGTCCTCACAGGGTTACTGTGATCATTTACTGAGATGGTCATTGATCAAATGCTCCGCCCACAG
Source organism: Mus caroli (assembly GCF_978045245.1). NCBI lineage: Eukaryota > Metazoa > Chordata > Mammalia > Rodentia > Muridae > Mus > Mus caroli. The sequence continues at coordinate 22,144,037 of NW_028227261.1, read as the reverse complement.
CCCGCCCACAGCGAGGATGGCGAAGGCAGAACCTGTCTTTGAGAAGGTGGAGATTTGCTGGATTCGCTTTCTCCACGGAGATGACAGAAAAGCCAACAGCCATGTGCAAGAAACAAAAACCCAGGAAACTCATTACCTCTGGGCAAGTCTGAGAAGAAGTTTCTAGAACTGTAGGAGGCATTGCTCGGTTTTATGGGCTGGGGCCTTTGGGTGTATAAAAAAATGAGTAAGCGAGCTGAGCAAGGGCTTGCCGCCCAGGGCTCTGTGCTTCCTGACCGGAAACAACGGGAACCACGGGTCTGGTTCCCGTCGCCGTGCCTTCCCCGTCATGACCAACTGTGCTATCACAGCAAAACGAACTCTTGCTTTTGTTATTGTCTTACCACGATAGGAAAAGTAACGGACCCCCACCACACACACTCATGGGACATGAGCCATAGGATGGAGTCACTGTGTTTGGTGTCACTGTGACCACATCAGCTTCCCGAGCCCCTCAGGGAGGAATGATTTCTTTGAGCTCACTGTTTCAGGGAGTTCCAGGCAAAAATTCTGGGCTCTCTGCATTTAGGAAAAAAAACAGAGGAAACAGAACACTTGTGGAGGAGGGACTGTTTCATGCTTGATGGTCAGGAGGCAGGGGAGAGAGAGAGAGAAACCCCAAATATATGACACACCCCATCCCCAAAACACACACACCACACACACATATTTCCTCTGGTGAGATGCCACCTCCCAAAGCTTCTAGATCCTTCCAAAGTAGCATCATCGGTGGAGGATAGCGGATGGGGGGAGGGGCAATGAAGGAATTTGAGCCTGTAGGGACATAGCATTGACCTAAATGTAAAACTTTAAATAATTCAACTTCTAGGGAAAAAAAAAGACCCTTTTGTTTAGCATGGCAACATATGCCTGGAATCTTGGCGCTCTGGGATCTATTCAGTTCCAAAGCAAAGCAGGAGTCTAGAAACTGCGACTGTCCCCAAGACAAATAAGTATCACAACACACACAAACCTGCTTACAACTTAAAAAATAAAATTCAGGTTGGGAGATGGAGGCAGGAAGATCAAAACTTTGAGGTCATCCTTAGCTACATAGCAAATTTGAGGCTAGCCTGAGCTACATGAGTTCCTAGGTGCCTCAGAAAACAAACAGACAAGAAAGTCAATTTAAAAACAAAACCAAACCAAACCCCTCAAACTTCACTGTTAGGTCTCAGAATGTTCATCTATCCAAAGATGAACTGAAGATAAACTGTAGGAGGGTTTTGGTGGTTAGATAAAAGCCAGCATTCCTCTGAACTGTGAGAGGAATCACTTCCCTCGCCTCTGAGGAAGGGACCCACGGCTATCTGTGGTACCTATTAGCACACCACAGTGCATGCTGGTCTCCAGGATCACCAAAACAGCTACGCATCTCAAAGTCCACGCTAGCATCTTGGCCCTTCTCTCTTCCCCTAGTTATCCTCCTTATCCTCTGTCCCCCTTCCCCTCCCCTCCCCGTCCTCTCCCTTCCCCCTCCCCCTTCCCCTCCTCTCCCCTCCCCCTCCCTCTCTCCTCTCTCCTCTTTTTTCTCCCTTCTTGATACATTATATTCTCTATCTCTTTCTACCTTCTTTTGTATTTTCTCATTCCCCTGCTTGGCTAGCCGTGGCTATGCCAGGTCTATTTTCCTCTCTGTTGTGGACTCTTTCAGATATTCTTATCTCTTCTGCAAAATAAAAACCTCCCTCCCCCCCACCTCCCACGCTCATTACTGTATCGTCCTCACATAAACTGGATATTTCTAATAAATGCTAACAGGCATCATTATAGCTCAAAAGCTGTTAAAAATATCAAGATACAAGCAAAGTTGACAGTGACCCTGAAGAAGAGCCCAATAGGATAGGACTGAAGCATGTTACACTTTAAAACCAGCTTTACAACACAGCAAACATAATATAGGCTAACGCATACATATCACAGAATATTTTACCATTAGAATTTGGGGGCCGGAGAGATGGCTCAGTGTTTTAAGAGTACCAGCTGCTCTTCCAGAGGACCTGAGCTCCCAGCAGAGACATGGCGGCTCACAAACATCTGTAACTCCAGTTCCGGGGCATCAACACCCTCTTCTGGTCTCCTCAGGCACCAGGCATGCGCATGTCCCACATATATATACACAGACAAAACACCTGAACACCTGAAATAATTTATGGGGTCCCAGCATGGTGTAATACACCTTTAATCCCAGCACGCAGGAGGCAGAGGCAGGAGGATCTCTATGAGTCCAAGGTCAGCCTGGTCTACATAGAGTTCCAGGCCAGCCAAGGCGACATAGTGAGACTCTGTCTCCAAAACACAAGCAATAAATTTGACGTGACCTGGTGTTACATGCCTGTAATTCCAGCTACTCTGGAGGCCTGGGCAGAAGGATCACAAGTTCAAGGCTCGCCTGGGCCCAGAATGAGTTCAGTCTACATTGGCGACTTAGTGAAATTGTGTCTAGAAGAGAAAAAGAGGAAAGGAGAAAGGAAGAGAGAAGGGAAAGAGGGAGAGAAGAAATGAGGAAAGAGAGGAGAAGGGAAAAGAATAGGAGAAAAAATGGCCACTGCTCTGGGGTAGGCTTTTGGCCAAGTATGTTTGAGGTCTAGGGCTCCATGCCCAGATGTGTGATTATTAAAATAAAGTTCTAGTGCTCACACATTGTTCAGTCCTAACCATCTAATTGGGGGAAATGGTGTATAAATGTGAGAGACTACACACAGAGACACACACATGAATCCTGCATGAACGGGTGGAGTCCCGCCTACACTACACTTGCTGAGTTGCTGTCCCTGACAGGTGTCCTTTGCTAACGTCCACAGAGCTACCCAGCCCAGCTAGGGAAAACATACCCACAAGAATGCTTCATGTACAGTCATCATCCACAAGTCAGAAACACCAGGTGTCTTCCGGTAGGGGCTAGTTAAATAAAACCCAGGCAGGCAAGCCAGAGAACCAGGAATTTACTAACAGGTAGAAGCAGGCCAGCTAGGGAGCCATCCAAAAGGACACCAAGAGAAGCCCCAGCTGTGGCTGTCTCTTGCAGTCTGCCCACTCTCTCTCTGCTTTGTATAGTCACTTTGCCTCTGCAGATGTCAAAAGTCACAACTCTCATGGGGAGAGACTATTATATAGGTAGGAAATAAGAGCTGTTTTCTAAAAAGGGTGTAACAATATAAACCCGAGTGTGGGGCCAGGGCGGTGATGGTGGGGACATTGGGACATCATTGACTTTTTTGTTCATTCAGGTTGTTTTGTTTGTTTTGAGACATGGTCTTACGGTGTGATTCTGGCTGGCCTGGAACTTGCTATGTAGACCAGGCTAGCCTTGAACTCACAGAGTTCTGGTTAACTCTGGAGCTCTCCAGAGTGCCATGCTGGCCCCCACTGACCTTCTCGGCTTTGCAACTGGTATCATTATTTTTGTAATTATTCAGGTGGCATGTGCGCATGTGTGTGAGGGGAGTGGTATGTACGTGCATATGCATGTACATGGGTGCGTGTGGATGTATGTGTGTGTGTGTGCATGTGTGTGTGTGCATGTATGTGTATGCGTGTGTGTGCATGTGTGTGCGCGCGTGTGTGTGTGCGCGTGTGTGCATGTGTGTGTGTGCGTGTGTGTGTGCATGTGTGTGTATGCGTGTGTGTGCATGTGTGTGTGTGCATGTGTGTGTGCGTATGTGTGTATGCGTGTGTGTGCATGTGTGTGTGTGCATGTGTGTGTGCATGTGTGTGTGTGCATGTGTGTGTGCGTATGTGTGTATGCGTGTGTGTGCATGTGTGTGTGTGTACATGTGTGTGCATGTGTGTGTGCGTGCATGTGTGTGTGTGTGCTTGTGTGTGTGTGTGTGTGCGTGCATGTGTGTGTGTGATCCTTGTACCTCCAGACTACTATCCTTAAGTGTAAAATTACATCAAAAAATTTAATGGGATTTTAAAGATTTATTTATTTTATGTATATGAGTACACTGAAGCTGAAGAGATGTTTGTGAATCTTCATGTGGTTGTTGGGAATTGAATTTAAGCCCTCTGCTCACTCCAGTCAACCCTGCTCGCTCTGGTTGACCCTGCTTGTGCTCGCTCAGTCCCTGCTAGCTCTGGCCCAAAGATTTATTTATTTATTATATGTAAGTACACTGTAGCTGACTTCAGACTCACCCAGAAGAGGACATCAGATCTCATTATGGACGGTTGTGAGCCACCATGTGGTTGCTGGGATTTGAACTCAGGACCTTTGGAAGAACAGTCAGTGCTCTTACCTGCTAAGTCATCTTACCAGCCTTAATTCAAAAAATTTTTAAAATTGCTTTTTAAAAGCCTAAGCATTTCAAAACAAAACAAAAAAGGTTGATTTCTGTTTTCTTCAAGACATTATATACCAAAGCGCATCGACTCACTCCTGACCATCAAACACAATCCAAGTAATTCAGAGAAAATGCTTCAGATCACAGACAAAAAGGGAAAGCGGAGGGAAGGCTGGGCACGGGGTGACAATGGCCTCAGCTGCCCAAGGATTCGGAGCCCTCTCCAGCCCATCTCCAGCTCTCATGCCATTCCCAGAAGACCTGGGCTAAAAGATGTCAGCTCACGGCTTTAGAGTTTTCATTTCCTTGCTCATTTTAAGACAGAGTCCTATGTAGTCCAGGCTAGCCTCAAATTTGTTATATAGCCCAGGGATGACATTGAACTTCTGATCCTCCTGCCTCCACCCCCCCCCCAATGGCTGGGATCACAGCTGCACCAGCTCTGGTTTATGTGGTGTGCTGGGGATGGAACCCAGGGTCTTGTGAGTGCCAGGCCAGTGCCCCACCGCTGAGCTGCCTCTGGCATTTGAAGGTAGGATTTCTAGTTTAGCAAACACTGAAGGGAGCCCACAAAGCCACCGCGCTCCATCTTGTCATTTATTTTAACTTCTCCCTGTGTACTTTCTCACTCTTCAAATGTTCCACCGCGGACACATGTTATTTTGGAAAAAACAAAGCGTTATTATGTATACATCTATTATCATAAACACAGATATGTCTATGAAATGCTTCACAGACAAAAGGCAAGAAGGAACCACACCCACGCGCTGGCAGCATGTTATGGTGTGGGTCCTGTACTCTCTCTGTGCTTCCCTGGATGTTGCTTGTCTGTCGGGTGGCACACGAGAGCCATCTTTTCTGGGGTTAGGCCTCCTCCTCCTCCATGTCCTCCTTTTCTTCCTTTCGCTTCCTCTTCTTCCCCACCTCCTTCCCTCTTCCTCCCATTCCTCATCATCATCGATAGATAGATAGATAGATAGATAGATAGATAGATAGATAGATAGATAGAGACAGAGAGATATCTGCTAGGAAAACATGTGCGTTTAAATAGCAACCATGCTGGCCACAGGGCTTGCAACCTGCCCTGTGGCTTCACCATCCTAAGATGTCTAAAGCAACAGTTGTAAAACTCCTCAGTCCTAATGAACTCTGTTCACTATTGGGTCTCCTTTTAGACTAAGAAAGCCGCGAGTTTCCAATATTTTAGATCGGTGTGGATTTTTATATGATGATAGAAATTTAAGGTTATGTTTGCCCCAACATGCTGTATATGCGATTCAACTCTGGTTTACGCTATCCTCTATGTGGTGAGAGTTCAAGGTTATAAAGGTCCATTCAGAGGAACAAAAGCCAACTTAAGATGCATGTCTAGCTACTTACGTCCGTACTAATTGCTCAACAACAAGATATTAGAAAATGTAGATAATTAACAACTTATGTTTGATAAATAAAGTATATTTAACAATCCAGATCTACAAACTACTAAGGGCTAATGAGGTTCACAGTAATGGTTATCTAGCATCTCTGTCTTTTAAGTCAGCAGTTTAGATAAAATAAACCATACCAAAAACCCCTGCAATATTCTATAAGTGTGTGACTGGTCCCCCAAGAAAGTCCTTTCAAAGTTTCTTCCTGCTAAAATGGGAGTCATTCTCCTTATCGCTGGCAGGCAGAAGCAGTGGCCCTTCCATTCTATGACTGTGGCGCTTGTTAACTGTCCTGTCAGGGCTGATGCTGGCCTCTAGGCAACCTCAGTCTCTGCTCGAAGGCCCCACCCCAGCTCAGAAGCCCCCTCTGTCCCTGACAGCCTTGGCAGATTAGAATAAACGTTTTCCCTTTTCACCTACAGAATAGCTGTTTTGGTTGTTGGCTGTGCTCATTTTCAGGATCAGTGAAGTTGCCTGTTTTCCTGAGAACCTTATCCATGATTAAAGTTTTATTTTGATACTATTTTGTGTGTCAACTTGACACAAACTGGAGTTATCACAGAGAAAGGAGCTTCCGTTGAGGAAAGGCCTCCATGAGATCCAACTGTAAGGCATTTTCTCCATTAATGATCAAGGGTGGGAGGGCCCAGCCCATGGTGGGTGGTGCCATCCCTGGGCTGATGTCCTGGGTTCTATAAGAAAGCAAGGAAGCAAGCCAGTAAGCAGCATCCCTCCATGGCTTCTGTGTCAGCTCCTGCCTCCAGGTTCCTGATCTGTGTGAGTTCCAGTCCTGACTTCCTTTGGTGATGAACAGCAGTGTGGATATGTAAGCAGAATAAACCTTCCCCCCCCCCCCAACTTGCTTTCTGGTCATGATGTTTTGTGTAGGAATAGAAACTCTGACTAAGACAATAATAAAAAACCTTAGTTCAAAACCATGATTTTAAAGGGTAAACTTTAGTCCTAGTCTTATGAAAGCTATTAAATTATTGTTAATGATATTTAAGAAGTACAAGTTGGTTGTCAGTCACCTTATAAATGATTAAATTATTTAATGTTTTCAAACTACCTTTGTAGATATGGTAAATACTAATGTGATTAATATAGAAATCAGCCTTGTTTAGCTTCCTAAACATGTTTTCAAGGTTAAGCGTAAGACAGGTAACTAGAAACAAACAAAATTTGTCTATTCAGATAGACTTTAGATAGAAGGGCGAGCCTCAAACACTTTAGAGATCTGCAGAATATGGCATTTAAATGTTTAATAAAAAAGGCTTTTTGTGATAGAAAGACATCTCAGCCCCTGGCATCACCCTTAGCCTCCACCCAAGAAGATAATGGGCATGAAGAACCCCCACCTATAGAGCTTGCTTTAAATGTGGCAAAGCTGGCCACCTTTACCTCAACCCCGACAGCACACGGCCCATACTGTGCACAGGCAGGACACTGGGAAGTTGGTTGTCCCACTTGGCCTAGACAAAGGCAGGACAGCTCTCTCCCTAAGCTTCCCACTCATTGCCTAATCCAGAGGGTGGGATTCCCTCCCAATTTCCCTGGTTTGGGGCTCCCCTCCCCTAACTCACAAGACCACGGGTCTAAAAGTTTCAAATATACACCAAAGAAAAAACTTTTCTCCCTAAACTTTATCTTCTGCCCCTAATACATAGACAACATGCACTCGAGCACACACACACACATACACACACACACACACACACACACACACACACACACACACACACGTTCCAACATCCTGCCAGATCTAGGTGTTTCCTCAAGATCTGTGAGCTCCAAAGCGGGTAGCCCCAGGTGGTTCAGCCTCACAGACTACTTCAGCTGGGCTTTCAGAAGGTCCTGCAGAGCTGCACAGCAAGGGATGCAGCCTCTTCCCAGACTCGGCCAATATTCCAGCTCCCCTGATAGTGACTCTGGTGTCACCAGGAAGTAGTCACAGAAGGTCACATGGCCCCTTACTCATTGTCAACAAGAGGCTGGAATGTTGGGCTGCAAACCCAGCGCCCCTAACCCTAACCCTAATAATACACAGGCAATTTTACTGGGCTGCTCTCAAGGACCTAGCAATTGCTTGTCATTGTCAGCCACAGCCAGGTGCATTGGGTGTGCACTGCAAGATAAAAGGACCTACCAGTCACCCCAGATCTCTAACTCTGTCTCTCTGTCTCTCTGTCTCTCTGTCTCTGTCTCTCTCTCTCTCTGTCTCTCTGTCTCTCTCTGTGTCTCTCTGTCTGTCTCTGTCTCTTTCTCTCTCTGCCCCCTCTCTGTCTTCCTGTCTACCAGGTGATCTCCCTGGCCCCATTCCTTAGGATGAGTGAACTAGCCCAATCAATGAACCAGCTGCCCCCAGAAAACCTGCCTTTATACTGCTAATTCAGCTTGCATTGGCTTATCTCATCGGTGGAGAAAACCTATTACTGACAACCAGAGTTTGCTCTCCTGAACCCACATGGTGGAAAGAAAGGACCCCTCTTGCAAGCTGTCCTTTGACCACACAAGTAACGTGTTGTGCCATATTTATGCATGCATGGGCATGGCACCTGTACACACACACACACAGACACACACAGACAGACACACACACAGACAGACACACACATACACATAGACACACACACAAACAGACACACACATACACACACACATACACACACACACAAACAGACACACACACACACCACTGAATTAGAAAACAGTAATAAAGCAAGAATCGTTCTTTTCCAAGCTAAAGGCTGAATGGCAGCTCAGTGGTCGAGCTCTGCCTAACTTGTGTAAGGCCCTGAGATCACACTCCCATGGAGTCTGGTCTCCTGTGACAGCCCCTGGGCTGTTCCCCTAGCTGTACCCCCTCTGACAGTCACCTCAGTGACCAGCTAGTGATAGTGTCAACAGAAGGCAGTTGTGTGGGCATGAGAAGGACTCAGGGTAGAAACCCCAAATTGCCTCTGGCAGGACATGGTACCCTAGTAACTCCTGCAAAAGTGGCTACAGGTCCTAAAGTGTTGCCCCTCCAGCCACTAAAGGTGTTCCTCCTTCTCTCCCTCCTCCCCTTGCTCCTCTTCCTCTCCCTCCTCCCCTTGTCCCTCTTCCTCCTCCTCCTTCCTTTTCTCTCCTCCTTCTACATTCTTCCTCACTTCTCTTCCTCCTCTTCCCAGCCCACTCCTCCATTAGAGCCCACTACATGTCTCATGTGGGTGCATCGTCTTCTCTAGGAAATCACTCTTTCTCTCCTTCAGAGAGAGCCTCTGGCTCCCTTGTACCCCAGTTCCCCCTGCACAGCACTTAACCCCACACATTGTGATTGCCTGTGTGCTTGCTCAACAGCCACACAGAAGCATCTCCCTGCCAAGCCCACTTCAGAGCCCGAAGGAAGGCAGGATACCTGCTTATCTTCTTACATCTCAAGTATCTGCAGGGAGATGGGGTTCACCCCTCCTCCCCTGTCCCTGTGAGATGCCTGGGTGCCTGGGAACGGAAGTCACCTGCCTGAGTATTTACAGGGCAGAGGTAAAGAATCTGGGCTTTGGTTCCTGACTAGCCTTGTTGGCATCTCACCTCTGAAGGTCCCCTGCTTATAATAAAGTGTCCTATGCACTTAACCCTCCACCCCAGCAGCTAAAAACGGAGAAAGAACACGCAATTCGAAAGCAAAGTCATTGTGATGTTTAAACGCAGCAGGTGCGGAAATGAATCAGCCCAGAGCTGTATACAGTCGCTGCTGTGTAGATGCTCTCCAGGCTTGTTTTCTCAGCCTCCAAAAGCATGACAGTTAGGACCCACTGTCTTCCTCCCACCCCTCAAGCTGAGAACCTGGAGACAAGAAAGGTGGGAGGAGGGGAGAGGCAGCTAGGCCTCCTGAACATGAAGACACCCTGCCCTATCTATTCCCAGCCTCCTTGTGGGGCCTCAAAAGCCGGGCCTCCAGCTTTCCGTGTCAGAGATTAGGCTATCGCATCCTGCGAAACTCCAGTGGGTGACTCAGGCAGGCGGGCCACTTTGATCACTGTTCCTAGGGCTGGGCTCAGGGGCAAGGCTGAGGCGTGGGCCCTCCCCACACACCCTCACCCACGGGACCCCAAGGCAGTGGAAAGCAAACACCCCTTCCTCCCTCTCCCCTACCCCTACACTCTTTTATTTCCATCGTTCTGGCTACTTGTCTGCCTTCAGTGAAACATGAGATCAGTCCCAGAAAAGATCAGCATGGCCAAGCTTACAGAAGAATGTGGGGAGGAGGGCGAGGAAAGATGCCGGAGGCTGGGCCAGGCTGCCTACTGCAGCTGGCATTCGCCCATCTATCCTGCACCCCAGGGACCATAGAAAAGACAGATAGGTATTTCTGGTCATTTCATGTTGCCTGCTGCTTGGATGTATCTTTCTGGCAGCATCCCTGAATTTCTCAGAAAGTAGGCTCCGAACCCTCAGGCATCTCAAAGACCCTTGGAGAGATTCAGGAAGCCATAGTCACACCCCAGGGTTGTTTGTCCTTGCCATTATCCTTTGTGCCTCACCACACGGTAGAGTTTTCCAGACTGTTGCAATAGAGGAAACGCAGAGGCTCCAGCTGTGCTCGGGGGAATCTAGCCACCTTGAGTTGCTCTCACTTATTTGGAAAGCGTGGTGTCTATTCTAGTTTGCTTTTTGTCCCTGTGATAAAACACGTCACCAGAAAAGGAGGAAAGGGTTGATCTGTCTCCTGCTGCCAGACTATAACCCATCACTGAGGGGAATGGCAGGAGGAATGCTGCTTGCTGCCTCACTCACGCTTGACTGACTTTTCAGAGGTCAAGGTACACCTGCCTAGGGATAGTGCCACCCACGGTGGGCTTGGCCCTCCTGCATCAATTCCTAATTAGACAGTCCCCCCACAGACATGCCCACAGGCCAGTCTGACTGAGGCAATTCCTCACTTGAGGCTTCTCCTCTCAGATGACTCTGGGCTGTGTCAAGTACATACTGAAGGCTAACCAGGACACTGCCGTATAAAATGTGTTTGTATGCTAATGTGGGATGAGTTTGTTATCCTTACGAAGCTTCTCAGCCTTGATACTGGTGACACATTCATTGGCCTGGAAAAATCCATTGATGGGATTGTCCTAGGCACTGAAAGATGTTTCATGGTACCTCTGACTTCCATCAACTAGAGCTTTAGCCCCACACCCAGATATGAGGAACAACTGTGTCAACTAGGGATGGGTGTGAGCCGAGGAACCTGTGGGTTTCAGGCATAAGAAGTAACTGGAAATGGAGCAGCCTGGAAGCCAACACTTTAGCCACACACAGACACATAGGCATCCTGCCTGGGCTTGAGACATAGACAGAGACTAAGATAGAGACCACCCCAGAGGTTTCCATGGCAGCTAAAGGAATTCCCTTGCCACATTGTTTCTGGGGTAGATAGGAGAAGACTCTTTTATTCCTCTCAAATAACATTTATTTTTCTTTTAAAAAAAATCAGCATACACTCAAAATACATTGTCAAAATCGCAGGGTGAGAAAGAGTTCCTTTACTGCTGTACTTATTGAAAGCAGGGTGAATCCACTTACTGGGACCCAGGGTCATCTCTGTGCGCCCTTGTTCCCTGTTGAGCTCTGCTCAGCCCTTTCACCTATTCTCCTATGAATATCAAAGGTGCATAGCAGCGCAGACACAGATCTACTCCAGGCTTCATCTGAGAATAACTATGTGGCGGAGGTGGGGGGAAATCTGGTCCTCTCTCTGAGCCACCACTGTTCATCTGTAAAGTGGGGGTTCCCAGGGGTATCCTGAGGACCTAAGATGGCAGGAAGCCTGGCTTTGTAATTATTCAATGAAAGGAAAAATGAGGGCCTGGGGATATACTCTGTGGTTAAGGGTTCATATTGCTCTTGTAAAGGACCCCAGTTTGGTTCCCAGCACCCATGTTGGGCAGCTCACGATGGCTTGTACCTCAGCTCAAGAGGATTCAATTTCCCTCTCGGCAGACGCCCACTCGTGTGCACATTCCTACACGGATACACACTGGATGTTTTCTCGAGGAAAGCAAGTCTTCCACTCACCACACTAAGATGTCCTCATGTTTTCCAGGCAGCCTCTTGTGGCCACGATGCCTTGGCACCCACTGTCCCCTCTCCCTGGATTGTCCTCTACTCTTCAGCCTAAACCCTTCTCGTCTTTCAAGACTCTGTCCAGGCTGTGTCTTGTCCTCTTGTCCCCGAGGTCTTCCGGGTGAAGGGCTAGTAGTAGGTCAGGCTGGCTTTGAGTTTGCAATCCTCCTGCCTCCGGTTCTCATGTAGCTGGGACCATATGCATACACCACCATGCCTGCTGGCTTCAAGGTTTTCCTTCCTCTGGCCCCCACCCGATCTACTCCACACTTCTGCTCACGGCATGACCCCAAACTACAGAGCTGCACAGCCCAAGTTCACAGCTCCTCAATGCACAGCCATCCCAGCCACCTGCTAAATCAGAGTTTCTAGGGTAGAGTCTGTTGTTGGACTTGCAAAAGGTTTCCCTTTGTGAGGACACCCTGCCAGTGTAACCGGGAGGGCTGCAGCTCGCATCCTGTAATTATGTATTTCCAAGACATCCAGCGTGGTCTTCCGCAGGGGTTGGGAAGCCTGGAGTATAAGACTGGAACTCCTTGATGCGTCTCCAACAGTTGCGGAATTCTTCCTCTGCCCTGGGTCTATCGGGATTATCCGAAAGATCCCTCAGCTCACCCGGGAGCAGGCATCAGGAAGCCAGAATTATGGGCAGGGGGGCTTCTGCCCTTGCCTTACTTTTCCCTGCCCTCTGGGCATCCATAAGGCAGCCCAGCACAAGAGCTTCCTCCAGAGGGGAATGTAACACCTGAGGTCCTCACTACACCTTGAAACCCATCCCTGAGGGACCGTCCCACTAGCTTGCCTAGTCTGGTGCTGCTACCTCAGGTGAACCAGCTTTGGGTCAATGTCTCCCTATGACTTTGAGGAAGCTCTCCAGCTCCCATGGTCTCCAAGGCCTCTTCCCCCCACCCCCAAGGCCTTCCTTGCATTTGGAATCGGGCTACTTCGAGAGCTGCAGTCTGCAGCAGCTGGCCTGCTCCCTTCCCGCTTTTCCTGCCTCTCGCCTGCTGACTTCTGCCCTGACAATGGATTCTCAGAGGACCAGACTCTCTCGCTAGCCAATGAAAGGGTGCAGACATTAAGACATTTCCACAATTATTTGCATCTAAGATCGTGGGAGTGAAGTGGGTCTGGCAGAAGAGATGCTTTGAGGGGCACTGAAGGGTGGAGAGAGGTAGGGGCTCATATTCTGGCTTTTGTTGCTGTTTGGTTTTTTGAGACAGGGTTTCTCTGTGTAGCCCTGGCTGTTCTGGAACTCACTCTGTAGACCAGGCTGGCCTCGAACTCAGAAATCTGCCTGTCTCTCCCTCCTGAGTGCTGGGATTAAAGGTGTGCACACCACCTCCCAGTCTCCACAGAGGCCAGCGATGGATGTGACAGCAGTGAGAGTCTTCTTGTCCCCAGTTGGCTGTTAGGAGCGTCCTTTTGTTGAGCATCGATAGCCTCAATTGGGGCACAAACTCTGGGCCTCGTTCCTGGACTCGAGAGCAGAGCTCATTCTCTCAGCCTTTGTAATGATTTCATAAAACCCCAAGTCTCTGTGTTCCATCCACATACCTGGAAGGGCCTCAGTTTCCCCAGCTAGCATTGCAGCCGTTCTACTTCTGTCTTATAGATGAGATGAAAGATAACAGAGCCTGGGGCGTTGAGAAATCTTCTTCTACCCTTAAGTGAAAGTTACCAATAGAACCCAGGTCTTGTCCCTCCAGTGCCCTGTCACCTGCTTTTTGAGACAGGATATCTTAGTCTGAGTAGTAGTAGTGCTAGTGGCTGACCAGGAAGCTCCAGTATCTGCCTATCTCCCATGTCCCAGCCCTGGCTCCTGCCCCTGCCCCTGCCCCTGCCCCGGTCCCAGCCCTGGCTCCTGCCCCTGCCCCGGTCCCAGCCCTGGCTCCTGCCCCTGCCCCGGTCCCAGCCCTGGCTTCTGCCCCTGCCCCAGCCCCAGCCCCAGCCCTGGCTCCTGCCCCTGCCCCAGCCCGGGTCCCAGCGCTGGCTCCTGCCCCTGCCCCCGTCCAGCCCCAGCCCTGGCCCCGGCCCTCCCCGCAGCCCCCAGTTCTGCTCTCTGCCATGCTTGACACCTCTCCTGGCACACAGCTGTATCCTTGTCCGCTCTCTCCGTGAGTGACACAGCTGAGACCGTGCTCTTGCCACCCGCTGTTTGGAAGAACCTTTGTCATGTAACAGTGTGGCAAAAGCCAGTAGATGACCTGAAAGCAGTTACCTGGGAAACCCAGCAACCTGTCCTCGCCCAACCCAGGAGCAGTGATGAAAAGCATCCCCAATGGACTTGACATGTGTACAGAGCCACACTCTGGGTACTGGTGAAACTGGTTCAGATCGCTCTCCAAACCCTCGGTCCCCAAACCTTCACTGCTCTGAGTCTGGGAGGGCGCTGCTCCCTCTGGATCCACTGAGCAGAGCCCACGTGTCTTCGTGGGTAATGGAGAAGTAGTGTGGGGCCCCTTTCCTCCCTCACTACTGTCGCTCGGTCCTCCCCCGACCTGGCCAGTTCAGTAAGGTCCCAAATTCTAGAGCCTTCTTTGATTGCCACCTACCTCTGATGATGGCAGGTGCCTACACCTGACTCTGAAGCCACTGGAAACCCAGCCCTTTAGTCCTGTTCGCCACCCTAATGCCACCACCAACTGACTCCTTGTTGGCTGCGGGTCCCCCATCCTCAGTCTACTATTTATATAAGTGTGTTACCTTTTTGAGGCAAAAGTCAGAGACACAGTGAGGTTTAATGGAACCCAAAGACTGTATCAAAGCACTGGACCTTGTGTGGAGGATTCCGAGCGCAGGCTGATGGGGAGAGAGTTGTGATAATTTGTGGCATTGGGCAGAGACAGGTACAGGAGGAGGGGGAGTGTGGACTAGGCCCTTCCCAACCCTGCCTTGTGGTAACCAGGAGCCCATCCCTCAGGCAAGTCCTAGATGTGGACTTAGTCCTTCAGAGGACACAGCCGCTACTCCTCTCTGGGTCTTGCTTTCTTCTGTCCAGGCCTGGGACAGTTAGGGTGTCCTTGGTCAAGGTGCTTTTAGGGGAAAGGGGACTCTCAGAGCCACAGAACTTGGCATTGATTATGTCTTTGGTGCACAGTCAGATGTCACAAGTTGTGCCTTGCGATCCAAGTATCATCCTGGTCTATTCCAAGTTGGGCCTTACTGTTCTCCCTTGGTCCTTGCAGAGTCTCATTTGAAGCTTCCAGTGGCACTCTGGGAAGGGAGGCAGGAGCTGTGATCCAGCTTTAGGCAAGTCATTCGAGGAACAGGAACAGAGTGCTCCCTCTTTGAGACCTCACAGATCCTGGGGTGGGGGAGGGGCTGCGGAGATCTGCGACGGACAATCACAGAGAGGAGTGTTGTTTCCCCTCCAGAAACCATCATTAAAAAGACAGGTTGCCTAGCAAAAGTGGGGTGCAGCACCCCTATATCTCCTTTCACCAAGGAGACCATTGTGGACATACAGACCAGGAGAGAGTCAGGGAGATCCAGGTGGCAGTGTGTATGTGAATGGTCATGTCCCCAAATACAAAAGTCACCCCGGGGGCCCAGCTCAGTGACGCTCAGTGGTCACCTCTGACTGTAGTCCCACCAATCACCCAGCAGTCTCTGGGGAGTGACCCTAAGGGTTATTTATGTTCCTAGCAGAGGTTCTTAGCTGTTCCAGGCAGTTCTACCTGGAGACATTTGTCAGTGCCTAGAAACAGTCTTGACTGATGTAGGTGGAGGTTGAGGAGCATCAGCTGCCCGATGCTGCTCGCTGCTCTAGACCATGCATTATCACGTCGGAACCCCACTCACTAGCAAGGGGATGGCAGACCCTCCTTGGCTGGTGTGCTTATGTAATAAAGAAGCGTGTGTAGCCAGGCGGGGGGTGGCGCACGCCTTTAATCCCAGCACTCAGGAAGCAGAGGCAGGCGGATTTCTGAGTTCCAGGACAGCCTGGTTTACAAAGTGAGTTCCAGGACAGCCAGAGCTACACAGAGAAACCCTGCCTCAAACAAACAAACAAACAAACAAACAAACAACAACAACAACAAAAGAAGAGTGTGGGGGATACCTAGTTTATAGAGAGCCCTCCATGAGCAGGGAGCCATTGCTGAGATGAAACTCCATCGCTCGTAGAGCAGAGCAGAGCAGAGAGCTAATGGCGCTTGTATGAATTTGGATCCTCATGATCTGGCAAGAGGCCTCTTCCTGGAGTCAGAGAAAAGGCTTGGCAGTTAAGAGCACCAGCACCGGCTGCTCTTCCAGAGGACCTGGGTTGGATTCCCAGCCCCTATGTGGCGGCACACAACCTAACTCCAGTACCAGAAACCTTGATACCTTTTTCTGGTCTCCATGGTAATTGCATACAGGTGGTGCACAGATCTATATGCAGGCGAAACACTCACACACAAAATATATAAATAAATAAATCTAACAACAACAACAACAAAACAAATATCGATTGCTGCCTTATGTATGTAAAAGCCCAACTTCCTTCTAACAATGTCTCTGCCTGACACCTCTCCAGAGTCAGGTGTGTTAGCATACACCTAATCCCAGGACTTGGGAAACTGAGGCAGGAGAATTGCAAGTTTTAGGCCAGCCTGGGTTACATAAAAAGACTCTATTTTTTTTTTTAAAGAAAGAAGGAAAGATGGAAAGAAGGAAAGGAAGGAAGGAAGAAAAGAAGGAAGGAAAAGAAAAGAGAGAGAGAGAGAGAGAGAGAGAACAAGAGAACAAGACTGGGTGCTACTCCATCTCTGAGGGCTTTGTGTCCATCTTGCTGCTTCTAGATCACCATCGGTGGGTCTGAGAGCCGGCATTCGAGGCCTGCTGCCCTTGTTTACAAACCCAAAGTGACTATGTTAAAAATGAGGGTCAGAGGGAACTTCTAGGAAAGCAGCTGTCGCTATCAGCCACAAAACTTTGTGCACCGTTCCCTGTGTGCAGGGGTCTCTTTGACCCACTTCCTGGTTCAAAGAGGAGGCCACTTGACCCTGAGTTTGCTGAGCTGCTGACCAAGCTCCTCTGGGTGGGTCTGTCTGATTTGGAATGTATCCTATGACCACTTTTTTTTTTTAATAGAACCTAAAAATAACTTCTTGAAGAATTAGATTTGAACGAATTTAAAACAAAAAACAAAGAACAAAAAACCCCACAATATGTGACCAACCAGTTGGTGACAGGCATTGTGGGTACAGGAAATTGATCGAGTCCCTTGGGATTAGATGTGAGCATCTCTTCAGCATGGTAAATGGTTATCCAATCATTCATTTGTTCAAGCAAGATTGTGAGAGTGGGGTGTGCAGAGCATGGAACCCTGTGCCTTATATGTGCAAGGACCCCCTTATCATCAAGCTACATCCCAGCCTCAGCCTTTTTTGTGTTTCGTTTTGGTTTTGGTTTTGATGGAAATAGAGTCTCACTAAGTTACCCAGGCTAGCACCTTGTCTCTACCTTCTCAGTGGATAGGATTCCAGGCCTGTACCGCCGGACCCAGCTAGTGAGTATTTAATGACTGACTGCTGAGCGTTGCTCTGGGACACCCCCCCCCCCGCCCCCACTAAGACCAGCGCTCTCTCTCTCTCTCTCTCTCTCTCTCTTCACAACCACCAACCAATAAGGCTGGTTCATTTATGCTCGCTCAACAGATGACAGAACCGAGAGTCAGAAGGGCGAAGTCGCTTACTTATTCAAGGTCACACCTTCAGGAAGGGTGGGGCGGGGTCTGAGCCCTTGCCCCCCACCCCACCTCCCAGGCTTCTGACTCCCTCTCCGCCCCCACCCCGCACCTCCCACAGAAGCCTCTGGGTAGCTCTTTAAGAACCCTGTGCTAGGCCGGCTGGCACTGAGGCTCTGGAAGCCGAAATGTGTGTTTCATTAAGCTCTCAGGCTCTGGAAGCCGAGATGTGTATTTCATTAAGCTCTCAGCATAATGTGTGCCTCCACCCTTGAGAGATACCAAAGTGCCAGCCTCCCATGACAGCAGGGGAAGCCTGTCCGTCCCAGGGCTCTGGTGACTCTGGCCTGGGGCCAGCTGTCCCTGGTCCCAGAGTAACACAGCCTGATCATGAGGGCTGAGCTGGCAGAGGTGGAAGGAGAAGAGAGGTGGTGACAAGCCGTCAGGACACGGGGGCCTGTGACAGATGGGTGACTTTGCCTCTGGACACACACACATGGGTTCTTGTTAGCTTTTATGGGAAAAGGGGACCTTGGGACCTCAAATTGTCCCTGCTTCCACCTTTCTGGCTTCTAAGACGGTGTGACAAGCCCCACCTGTAGAGATGATACAGAACCACTCCCCGCCGTTCTCCACACATCATTTCCCACGAGATGGGAAGCACAGACGACTTTCCAATTCTGTCTGTGCCCATGGCAGACGTTTCTAAAAGATCACAGAATCCTTCCCTCACCCACCCAACCACCCACCAGTCACAGCTTCAGAGACCTGCCCAAGGTACTGTTCCGGGCAGCCACTTCCAGTAGATCAGAGTTGACGAGTGTTCCAACAACCCATGACAAGACTGGTTGAAAACAAGCATTTTTATCGCATCTCTTGGTTTTACAGGTCAAGAATTCAGGCCAGGTCAGCTGGGCAGATCTTTGACTCTCCCTGGCATGGGGTAGCAAGCAGTGGTTACTGAGCGGCACTGGGCTGGCAGCAGGCTCATCGGAAGGGCTTATTGGCACATACTCCTGGCAGTTTGGCGGGGGCTATGAGGCTGGATTCAGCTGGGATTCCTCTCCACCTGTGGTATTCACCAGCTAAGAGTCATTTTCTCACACAGCAGCCAGTGGCTGGAGGGATAGACCGGTAGCAGGGACCTTTCTGTCTTAGATTCGTGGTCAAAGCAGTCACAGGCTCAATCCGTGCCACAACGAAGTGGGTGCCCAGACGCCACAGCCCATGTGTACTTTAGGTTATTTATGTGTGTGAGCATTTCACCCGCGTGTATGTCTGTACACCACTTTCATACCTGGTGCCCTCAGAGGCCAGAAAAAGTCATCAGATCTCCTAGAACTGGAGTTACCGCAAGTTGTGACCCCCAGATGGGTACCAGGACTCAAACTCTGGTCGACTAGAAATGTAGCCAGTGCTCTTAATCACCGAACCATCTCTCCAGCTTCTGGTCAGAACTTTTGAGCCGGTCTCAGATATCCTAGGCTGGCTTCAAACCTTCACTGTGTAGCTAAGGATGGCGCCACCCTTCTGATTTTCTTGCCTCTGCTTCAACTCCTCTTCCCCAGTGCTGGGATTCCAGGCGGGTGGAAGCCGAGATGGAAGCCGAGATGCGTATAGGTTCATGTAGCACCAGGCGGTGTGCCCGGCCGTCATGCTAAGAACCACGCTGTACCCTCAGGCTCTTCAGTAGGAAATTCCTTTGGATCAAGCTCTGGAGGATGGAGAGCAGGACCCTTCTCTGCTGCACAGGAGTCCTCAGGGCCCTGGGGAGATGGGTCATGGTCCTTACAGAGCAGATCACAGCCTGGTGCTAAGAGGAACAGGAGGGAGGAGGTGACATCTAACTACACCGAAAAGAGGGACAAAGTTCACAGCTACCATTTACTGCCTTCGTTGGATGCTTCCTGGGTGCCAGGCACTGTCGTTGGCTTGACATGCGACAGTGGGCCACCTGGGACCAAGGGATGACGAGCCAATGCTATCAGGGAAGGCTAGCGATGCGTGATGCAGGGGCCACACAAAGACCAGGACTCCTGGGGTTCCAGGAAAATACTGTGAGAGAAAGGGACAGAGAGCCAGGCTCCAGAAGAGGAGGCAGGATATGCAAAGATGCAGAGGCATAATCAAGTGCAAAGGTCAGGAGGTGGCAATGATTGCCGCTCTGTCAAGGAACAAGGCAAGTGGACGATGCTTGCTGGGCCCAAAGTGGAGGGAGGTCCAGTTAAGTAGCGTGGGAGGAACTGTTGGCCTCAGATCCATCTGACAGTGTGTGAACAGTGGGCTGAGGGTAGGGGACCTGGTGCCAGCTAGGAGGCTGCAGTGTGGTGTCTGAGGGTGAGATGGGGTGACGCCATTGGTGAAGGCAGAAGGGGGACATGCAAAGGCACTGGAGACAGAAAGCCTGGTTTTTGACATGAAGACAAAGGCTAAGCGAGTAGGAGATTCCAAGGAGTGTGCGCGACTAGGGGTGGGTTGGGAGCCAGGGGGATCTGCTGCCGCAGGAATGAGAGAAACCTCTCAGCAAGCAACAGGAGTCTGGAGTGGGGGATGGGAGGAGTCAGAACCTAGAGCCCTGGGAAGGGGTAGGATGCCAAGGCATGCTTACCAGCCAGTGACAACTTTTCCTTGGAGGAGCAATGACGATAGACAAGATTGTGACCCACACAGTCCCCAGCAGCCCCATGGTTCTGCTGTAGTTGAGAAACCAGAGACCCTGGGGAATTGAGCACTGAGAGGTGTCACTGGTTCTTGGAACCCCAAAGCATCCCCCGTGGGCCTGTGTTCCTGGTGTTGACCAAGCCCAGGGAAATCCCAGAGTTGTAGTCCTTTACTGAGTATTTACCGCTTGCCGGGGGACGGTGTTCTCAATTTTCCTTTATTCTGCACTGTGCCACTTCACCCCATTCTAATGACAGGAGGCACAGAGCAGGCCTGAGGTCACACAGCAGACAGGGGCCACTGGGACTCAGACCTTAGCAGCGTTAAGTTCCAGAGCTTATACTGAGCCAGTGGCGGGAAGCCCAGTGCATTGTGGGAGACTGAGGCCACCAAGCCAGCTAACCTCACAGCCCTTCACAGGTTGCCCTGCGTGGCTGGGAAATACATTCGTGGAAATCTCAGGCACAAGTGGGGGACAAAAGAGGAAAATGGAGGACGCATTCTTGGCACGAGGCCACCTGGGAGCCTCTGTGGTGGGCGCTACTTTGTGGGGTGTTGTTTTTCTCACTGTTTGCTTTGCTGAACTCCATGAGTCAGGGTTGCCAAGCTTGCCCCGCCCCCTGTCTACCTGTCAGCTGACTGCCAACTCTGAGCCAGGCATGCTGGGGCGGGAGGGCAGGAGCAGGGCTCTACAACACTGCCCAGAGTTCCCCCTCTCCCCCTCAGCTGCCTGTTCCCAGAAGGCCATTCCAGAAATCTGTGCATGAAAGAAATCCCAGTGCATGAAAGAAATCCCAGTGCAAAGGAGGGGCCTGGGGCCGTTCCTAACCTGGTGACTCTACACCTGCTGGCATCCACCTGCTCCAGACTAGCATTCTCTGCCTACCTGCCCACTCTGCAGCAGCTTAGACGTCTCATCAACATCTTAGACCTAATCTGTCAGTCACCCAGCACAGCTCTGATCACAGCGCCCTTGCACCCGCTGGTCCCCCTAACCTTCCCATCCCTGTCAAGGTAGCTTCATCTACGTGTACCCACATGATGTGATGTGAAGCCCAAAATGGTTCCTGGGTCATTTTCTTCCCCTCGGTTCCCCACCCACCCACCCACCCCATTCTACCCATCAGCCACTTTGGTAGGTAACTCACCTTCCCTGGATTTGAACAACTTCCCCTTCCATCTACCCACCATGACACCAGTCACATCTACCCTCCTGGACTGTCCTCCCTTCCCCAGTGCAGCCCTTCTGCACACGGCCCAGTGGCATTGTAAGACTGCAAGCCAGACCAGATCTTAGCATCATCCTGCTCAGGAGTTTCTGCTGGCTATCTGTAAAGTGTCTTAGCCTCCTGTCTGCTCCTCCGACACCACCCTCTATACTATCCCCACCCCCTGGACCTTCTGTGTGAGTCCTGTCCTCTCTCTGGAATGCCCTTCCTCCAGAATATCCCATGACTGCCTCCCTCCCATCATCCATGCCTCAGCTCAAATGTCAACCTTAGAGAAGCCTTTTCCCTGAGAGGCAGTGGCCCTCCCCTACTCCCCTCTTCTAAACAGAGCAAAGCTGTTTTCCTATAACGTAGCTGCTATTCTGAAATTATTGAATTCACTCACCATCTTTCCTTGTAGAGTGTCAACTATTCAGACAAAGAGCTGAGGGCCTGCAAGATGGCTTAGTGGGCAAATGTGGGAAGCCACATGTGCCGTTGCAGGGTGACGCTGGCTTCCGCTGGCCACTGCATACATAGGCAGTAAAGTTCTTTCGCCAAGATGAGGTTTTGAGAATTAGCCAAAATTAACCAATCAGATGAGAGAGAAGTTAACCAATCAGATGTAGGCATGCAAATGAGGTGAAAAGCATAACCCAAGCACAACCAATCCGGGTGTGAGACACGTCTCTCCTAGGCCTATATAAGCAGCACCAGTTCTGGGCTTGGGGTCTCTTTGCCTCTACAATCAAGCTCTCCCAATAAACGTGTGCAGAAGGATCCTGTTGCAGCGTTGTTCTTGCTGGCCAGTTGGGCGCACACAAGAGGCAAAGGCACCTGCTTCTGAGCCCGAAGACTCACATGGTAGGAGAAAAGAATGAACTTCCTTGGGTTGTCCTCTGACCTCCACACATGCAGCCCACCCCCCGTAGATACACACAAATAAATAAAATGTAAAAAAAAAAAAAAAAAAAAAAAACCCAAAAGAGTAAGGAAAGTTATTATGAAAATAAAATGGGATTTTTGTTAATGACATGATAAAATAGTGTTTGTATTAAACATCACAAAATTTTTATTATTCATTTTGTGCATCCTAGATTTGCTTTGAACCCATCATCCTCCTGCCTCAGCTTCTCAAGACCTGGGGGCGGGGGGTAGTATAAGCAGGTGCTACTACATCCCACTTAGCTCTGAACTTGGTAATGATGCACTCAGGTGGCCTGGGTGGTCCCGTTTGGGACGATCTCTCTTAGGCCCCGGGAAGACAGCTGCATGGATGTAAGTTCAGTTCCTAGAAGGTGCATGAGAAGAGGCCAGTGTGGTGGTACATACTTGCAGTCCCTGTACTGGGGAGGTGGGAGATCTTCCTGGCTTGTTGGCCAACCAGTTTAGCCTAATTGACAAGCTCCCAGACAGTGAGAGATTCTGTCTCGAAGGAGGTGGGCAGCGTTTCTGAAGATAACATCTGAAGTCGTCTTCAGGGGTCCACATGCATACAAGCATGAGTGAGTATAGGGATGGATGAGTGCACACACACACACACACACACACACACACACTCACATGTAAATACACTCATACAGATTCTAACACATGACAACAAGGCCGCTCTGCAAGCAACCTCTGACTGGCCAGTGGGAGATGGACCTCAATCCTTACGGAACGGCTTGCAGCCAGTCAGGACACTCTAGCCAGTCAGGACACTGCAGAATCCCAGGTGGACAACAGTTAGGCTCCGAGTGACCACTTCTGACCAAATAATAGCCATGGGGGTTAGGAAATTGCCAGTTCGGATTGGTTGATGAGCAGATCAGGCTGCCTAACACTCCCTGAATGACCACTTGGGAAAAGTCCATTGCTAAACTCGGATTGGCTGACTATTCTTCCATACAAGTGAGCGCCAGCTCAGGGGCCTGGGCGCAGAAACTGATAGGGCAGCCTATTGAAGCTGCTCCTGGTCTTGTTCTCACCCTGTGATCTAGTTTCAGTGTGTCACCTAGTGTCAGACAGTATCTAGAGGATGGCCTTGGCCGGCAGCGAGGCTGTGTTGCTCTCAAACAGAGGCTGAAAATAACTTAGCATCTTGATAAACTCCAGCTGTGGTTTGCTGGCTGGCTGCCTGGAGCCAGGCAGTGTTGATCGATTTAGTGCCCACAACACCCAAGGTTCTGGGAGGGTAGGAGGCTGGCCGGGCTGCAAGACAGAGCCTGAGCTGGCTCCAGTTGCACTCAGATCTACCTGATTCCCTGAGTCTATGTTCTGATCTTACTTTGAGATTCATGGCATCCTCCGGGCTGTAACCACACCCTATTTCTCTCTGGAGGCAGAACGGAGGCCTCTAGTCCCAATCTGGCTGACACTCTTCACCTACGAACCCAGCAAAACCTTCTGAGGGTCATGTGTCAGCCCCCTTCAAACCCCTGGCATCCCATCCCCAGTGGTCAAACCTCCCAGCCTTCCCTCAGAGTAAAGAGCCCATGCTCAGTCCAGTGGGGGACCCCGCACCTTGAGTACCAGTCCGTCAGCACTGCCTGTGCCATGGCGGCCAATGAGAATTTGAGTGCCATTCTGTGTTGCCCTTGAACAGAAGCTGAAAATAGCCTAGGATCTTGTTCTGAGAAACACCAGTTGCAGTTTGCAAGCTGGGGTACGTACGAGGTGGCCTGGGAAAGCTGCATCTGGGTATTGGTAGCTGTGTCTGCTGATGGCCAGAGCTGTCCTTTGTGATTAAACCATGTGGGTTGTTCCAGTTTATCAGAAACTAAGGCCCCAGGAGCATTAGCAACGACATGGGGCTCATTACAATACCATTTGCATTGCGGTTCTGACACCTTACCCTCTGCTGGCCTTTATAGAAGACCGGGGTGGGGACGGGGGAACAGGGGACGGGCAGCAATACCTTAAAGGATGGCATAAAGAAATGGTTTGAAATCCAAAAGCCAGAGTCATCATGCTATCCTGGCCATCAGGAGCGGCCCACTGCAATCTTGGAACGTTTGCCTTGCTTTGCTAAACAAACTCTGCCGAAGTGTTCTGCATCTAGTGACTGAATTCTGTCCTTTGAGAACACAATAAGCCAGAGGACCCACCCCACCCAAATCCCATAACTGCAGGATCCACAGCTCAGAGGGACCCACGGATCAGTGGATTACGGCAGACTAACTCAATGAGCTAGGTGCTCTCCCCACCTTCCGGAATAGAACATATCTCAGCCGTTGTTCTGAGACTCTGAGATCTGACATAGAGCAAGCTCTCATTCCACAGACATATTATGTTGCTATAAAGTCAACCCTGAGCTGGCTCTGCCCTTTCTAGAATATTCGGTATCCCATCATTTCTCAAAGCTTGCTCAGGTACACGCTAGGCCCACCATGAGCCATCTTATTATCAAAAACAAAGCGAGAGCGCCAGCTGCTGTAGTGAACATCTATAATGCCAGCGCTGGGGACGTGGGGTGGGGTGGGGGAGGATACTGAGGTTGAGGCTAGCCTGGGCTACACAACAAGATCATCTCAAAAAAAAATAAGATAAATAATTCTTCTTTTGGTTTTGTGTGTGTGTGTGTGTGTGTGTGTGACAGGGTTTCTCTGTGTAGCCCTGGCTGTCCTGGAACTCACTTTGTAGACCAGGCTGGCCTTGAACTCAGAAATCCGCTTGCCTCTGCCTCCCAAGTGCTAGGATTAAAGGCATGTGCCACCAACGCCCAGCCAAGATACACAATTCTAAGGCCAAGTTCATTTGGAAAACTGCAGGTGCTGGGATATTGGGAAGTCTATTTACCACTAAAGGTTCTGAGAAGGCCTGCAGCATAGGGACTTGATTGAGCCCAAGATCCTAGGCTGCCAAATCTATGACCACAGGCGTCTCATGGCCCTGGTGGGTTGTTTTGCAGCTGGGTAACTGTTAATGCGGAGTTACTTCTAAAACATACTTTGGAAATATCTGTTCAAATCTAAAATGTAATGATAGAGGTGTCTCTGTGTGTGTGCTTGTGTGAGCACGCACACATGTATGTGTGTGTGTCTGTGTGAACATGTTTGTATGTGTATGTGTGCCTGCACATGTATGTATGTGCATATATATGTGGATGTGTACATGTGTACACACATGTGCTTATGTGTGTGTTTATGTGTGCATGCACATGTGTGTATGTGTGTATATATATGTGTGTGTGTGTGCACATGAGTGTGTGCATTATGTGTGTGTGCACATGTATGTATGTGTATATATGTGTGGGTCTGTGCATGTGTACACACATGTGTGTACATGTGTGTGCATGTATGTATGTCTGACTCATGCATGGGGAGGGAGTTACCCACAAAGAGGAGCCCAATGCTATGAGCAAGGACTTGAGAGCCCTTCTGCCCCGCATTAGTATCTAGAAGTCGTTCGCTCTTATGCTCGTTTTCTCAGGGTCCTCTCTCCCTCTTGCTTCACAGAGGATAGGGCGAGCAGGGTGGTAGGGTCAATCTGAGAGGGCTTCCTGGAAGAAGTGTGGAGCTGAGGAGGAGGAGGAGGAACATCCTGTGGCAGGGAGGAGGGCAGGGGTGAGCATGCCACACCCTCAGGACACTTGGCTCTTTGCACACTGTCAAAGCCAGCTGTTGGCTCTCTGCCCTGGCTTCCAGGTCTACAAACCTCTCCTGAGTCAGCTCTGGGTTCCAGCTGGGGAGGGGTCAGGCTCTTTCCTGCTTAGGGACCAGCGCCATCGGCAGGGCTACAGGGCTCTTCTCTCTTCCTCTAGGGTAGGGACTGCAGTGGGAGAGACAAGCTACAGTCAGCACAGTCGGGCTACTAAGGACTGCGTGCCTATAGTCACTTCCCCTAAGGAAAAGGCAGCCAACCCAGAACACAGAGACAGGGAGGGAACCCCCAGGGCAGGAACCTGACTCAGGCTTTCTCAGGTTCCTCTAGAGATCCCCTTGGCCAATCAGAGGAATGAGGGGGGAAGGAAGTGGGTGCTACCACAGAGGTGGGAGAGGCTCTGAGCAGGTGCTGGCCAGCTCCATGACCCAGCCCAGAGCTGGGAGCGGCTGGGTGCCTCCTTTCCTCCCTCTCAGCTGACAGGGCAGGGCTACAGAGCATGCAGGGACCTGGGACCGAAACTAAGCAGCGTGTTCACCAGGGACCCTCTCCCAGGTGGGGACGCCAGACGGCTTTCAGCAACCCTGGAGCCTGCCCCGCCCAGGACTCAACCTCTAGAAACCAGACCAATATCCCAATATCCCCCTCGTGAAGCAATGGCAGAGGGAGAGAGAGAAGGCCACGAGGGCCGTCAGGGGGATCTTTACTCAGACTGCTTTTCTCTGTCCATGTCTTAGCTTGGTGCTAGAATTACAGCAGAGACCCAGACTAGATTTGTCATCTTAAAGGCTGGGGCCTTGGCCAAGTCCCTGCACCCCTGTATACCTCAGTGGTCTCCGCTGACAGAAGGTTTCTTCCCCTCTGCCACCTGGTTCTTCAAGGACAAGCTGACTCAGCCTTGGCTGGAGGGATGAGACACCTGACGAGAAGCAGGTGCATGGTTGCCACAGACCCACAAGTGGCAGCAGCTGCTTTACGAAGTCCCTATGTGAGGACCCTCAGCCTGCTTCACACCCTAATCTCCGTGTGTTCGGCTAACCCATCCTCTACCCCACCCACACTCACACCCTCACCTCCCATCCCCCATCCCCCACCCCCATCAAAGGGGTTCCCAGCTCCAGAGCTGGAGAACGTCTAAGAGCAAATACAACAGACCTTGGGCCCATTACAAAGGTTCTGACTCAAGGCTGGGCCAAAGATCTGTAGTCAAAGGTGTATTGTGGATGCCTGGGTTCAATCTCCAGCACTGAGAAAAAAGATGGGGGGGGGGCACCAGGGCAAAGTGGAACACAGACACTAAATTTTTGCTTGTTTTTAAAACTTCTGGGGCACAGACACTCTTTTGTTTGTTGGTTTGTTTGTCAAACCATTATGAGCCTTTCCCACCCCACCTCCCCACACCCGCTGCTAGGAGTGGAACCCAGGGCCTTATGCATATGAGGCACACACCCTGTTACTGAGCCCCACCCCTAGCCTGTCAGAGTCCTAAAAGCAAAGTGACCGCTACAGCCAGAATAATCGTTTCTCTGTGTCTATTGGTGGAGAGCTCTCACAGAGAGTGTAGGGGTCAAACGACAACCTTGGCCGTCTGTCCTCAGGGGCCTTCTACCTTTTGAGACTGTGTCTCTCATTGACCTGGAACTTCACAACAGAGGCCAGGCTAGCCAGTCCTCAACCTTTTGTGGACCCATCTGCCTCTGCCTCTCTTCTTACCGATTACAGTCACTGGGATTACAAATACCTGGCTTCTTATTGCTGCTGCTGCTGGTGTGTGTGTGTGTGTGTGTGTGTACACGCATGTGCACATGCAGGTGTGGGGAGTCACAGGACACTGTCAGGAGTCAATTCTCTCCTATCTTTACATGGTTTCTGAGGCTCAAATGCAGGCTGGCAGGTTTGCTTGGCAAATGCTGTTATGTGCTGAGGCATCTCACTGCATACACACACACACACACACACACACACACACACACACACCCCATATTGGCATTTTACCTGAATCCTGGGAATCTAATCTCATGTCCTTACAGTTGCTGGGCAAGGGCTTTATATCTGAGCCATCTCCTGACCTGGTTGGAATTGTTTTATTTTATTTTAAAGATTTATTTATTTTATGTGTATGTGTTTATCTATGTGCCTATACATTTGTGTATATGTATATGTATGTTTGTGTATGTGTCTGTGTTTGAGTGTGTTTGTATATGTGTATGTTTGTGTATGTGTATATGTATGTTTGTATATGTGTATGTGCATGTGTGAATGCCTGGATGTATGTGTATGCTCTGTGTGTGTGTGCCTGGTGCCCACACAGGCCAGAAGATGGCATCAGAAACGCTGGAAATAGACTTACAAGCAGTTTTGAGCTGTTATGTGGGTGCTGGGAACTGAGCTCAGGTCTTCTGCCAAAGCTGCCAGTGTTCTTCACCACTGAGTTAATGGAATCATCTCTCCAGCTTCCTGATTTTTTTTTTTAAATCACCTGGAGAAAGAAGTATTGGAAAACACCTTGTAAAAATGTGGGCGGTTTCTTGGACTTCTGTTGCTGTTTATTTCTATTTTTTATTTCTTGGTTTGGACGTCCTGTTTCGTTTCCTTTGGGATGGGGCAGGGTTCAGCTGGTAAGATGTTTGTCTAGCGTGCGCCAAGTCTGGGCCCCATCCCCAGCACCATAGCAACCAGCTGTGGCGATCTGAGACCATAAATCCAGCACTTGCGAGGTAGAGACCGAGAATCAGGAGTTCAAGGTCATCCTGGGCTACATAGTGAGTCTGAGGTTAGCACAGAGTACATAAGACCCTGAAGAGAGACATACAAAGACAGACAGACAGACAGACAGACAGAGAAAGACAAAGGCAGAGAGAGAGAGAGAGAGAGAGAGAGAAGAAAAAAGAAAAGGTGTTTGCCGAGTGTCATAGCACACACTTGTAGTCTTGACAGTTGGGAGTTTGAGGCAGGAGGATCCCAAGTTTGAATCTAGCCTTGACTACATAGTGACACCCCATCTCAAAATAAATCAACGAATGAACAGAGGGTTAGAAGATAGAATTAACTAACTTATAAGTTTAAAGGCAGGTTGTAGGGACTGGGCTGTGGCTCAACACCGGAGCATTTACCCAGCATGCTTCAGGGCTGAGGTTTGATCCTCAGAGCCACAATAAAAGGGAGTGACAGGTTATGAAAAAAAGTGCACAGTGAAGCCCACGTTGTAAATGTATATATATTTTAAAGGGCTGTGTGGTTGGTCTATATGTCCCTCCAAGGTCCCCAGTGATGGTTTCCAGGTGGTGGGTAGCAGAGACACACTGTGCTTCTTGCTCCGATCATTCTGTAGCCAACTGTGTGCTCTCAGGGAAAAGAGACATTTGTATCAACATCAATGGGAGCCACTACCCACCTTGGCTGACTCATGTGACATCTCCAGGCCATCGCGTGGGCTGACGCCAGGCCGCCTTCTCTCAAACCACCAGGTGTGTCTCTGTGGTTTGGGCCTGCTTTTCATTTTCTCCCTCTTTGTTCGCCCTGGCAGCAGACAGGCTACTGCCAGCATTACCCTGTGTCAGAAGCACTTGCCAGAGAGTGTGACTCCCACCCCTAGGAGGTCACAGGAGGGAGGCTGCAGGAGGGAGGTGGGGAGCGAAGCATTTCAGGCAAGACTGAGACCAAAGAACACCAGGCTTTGGGCACCAAACTACGAGGGTGTCTAGAGGGTGGGGTATAGGAAAGGGGGTGGGGACAGAAGTCATCAGAGCTGTGCTCCCAGGTGACTGGCCCTCTGCCAAAGCTTTCTCATGAGGTCACATCCAACGTATCAGTCGATGTGTGTGTATGTTTGTGTGTGTTTATGTATGTATGTATGTATTTTGTTTGTATGTATGTGTGTGTATTTGTGTATATGTATATCTGCTCTCGATTGCACTCACTCACACACACACATACACACATGTGTATTTGGCTAAGAAAGTCATGTTGAAGATCAGTAGACAGCGTGGGGGG
Organism: Mus caroli; assembly: GCF_978045245.1. NCBI lineage: Eukaryota > Metazoa > Chordata > Mammalia > Rodentia > Muridae > Mus > Mus caroli. The sequence goes on along the minus strand of NW_028227261.1, from coordinate 22,114,069 downwards.
GGGACATAGGGATGCTGATTGGTGGAGAATGCTAGGGGGCTGGGGCTGGGGAAGATGGCTCAGTGGGTAAACTTGCTGTGCAAACATGAGGACTTGAGTTTGGATCCCAACGCCCGGCGTGGCCACATGTATGCCTTTAACTTCCCAGCACTGTGGGAGACAGGGTCATGAGGATGCCTGAAGCTTACTGGTCACCAGTCTAGCTGCAGGTTCAGCCAGAGACTGTGTCTCTAAGGAATATGGTGGGGAGTGAAAGAATGCACAGAAATAAACACACTTGTTAGAAACACTTGGTGGGGTGGGGGTGGGGGGAACTAAAGCAGAGAGCTAGGAAATTCAAAACTCCTGTGGGCTGCATAGCTAGATAAGTAAATAAATAATAGGCTTGCAATTTGTTGAGGCTGTGGTCTCAAGAGACACTACCAGGTCTGCAGAAGCCAAGCTGCAACCGGTGGGCTGGCTGGCCACCCTCTATGTCAGGATAAACTGGAGAGCTACGAGGCCCAGCACCTGCATCTCTCCATTAGCATCTAGCCCAGCACTGACAATGGGGACAGGAGGGTGGTGGTGTGTGACTGGCCAAAGTCAGTGTCTGTAGCTATCAGAAGACTGAGTACTTAGGGCCCTAACGGCTAGGTTCCTCTCAGCTTGCCTGTGACCCAAACTTGGGCACATACAGGAGGACACAGGGCAGGAAGGCCTCTGCAGTGTCAAGGCCGGGAAGAGAATCCAGCCTGCACAGGAAGGTGGCCCACGGGTGCCAGATCACTTGAGTTTGGGAGGCTGGACAGGAAGTCCAGGTGGGATGGACGCGACAACTTGGGGGTAATTGGACAGCATGGCCTGAACCTATTAACCAAAGGAGAGCAAGAAGAGTGTCTGAGAGGACCAGACCGATGGGGGGTGGGGTCAGAAACTCTGTTCATTGTACCCAGAAGGGTTAATTAAGTCTTAGCTAGGACCATCAACAGACCTTTCTCCAGGTAAAAAATCGCCACCCACTTTCCTGGATCTCTGTGGGCAAAGAAGTGTTAAGATCGCCTCCCTCTGGACACTCCAGGAATTACACTCTTCCACCTACGTTGGAAAGGTCCGAAACAGCAAGCAATGGAGACTAATTCTAGAACATTCTGGCTGACACAACAGTTCGACATCTTTGCTGCTGCTTTTTCTCTTGCTGATTAGATGCTCGCAATGGCCTCAGCACTGAACTGAGCAATTTTCTTGAATGGTCATGGTGAATTTGATAGAGATATGAGCCTTCAGCCAGCATCCTCTTACTCAAAAGCGTGTTTTTAACCATATCCTTAGACTCTGTCGAGCCTGAGGAAGGCTTGATCCTGGCCTCAGCTCTTGGTAGCAGCTGTCTCGAGCTCTAAATTGAGGAGGATCCTGAGTGTGGGGATGAATTGGTAATGTCTGCCAGGAGTGCCGCAAGGGACGGAGCCACGAATTGGTCTTAACGCCTCACGTGGTCCACTTGCTGGAGCCTTGTTATCTTCAAGAGACCTCGAGAAAGGCATCAGGTTTGGTCCTTTCGCCTCCTGTCTTTCTTCATGTGTTGAATGACCTCAGTGGCACTCCAGATTTACCACATTTAAATATGAACCCCTAAACCCATCTCCCCCACTCAATAGAAGGTCTCAGGTCCACTGAAGACGATACCAATATCGTCCCTGCTGCCCTCTTCTCTAGCTTCTCATCCGAACTCATAGTCGCTCTCACTGGCTTTGCTTTTGAAGTAAGCTCCTGACTAGGATCACTTCTTCCCACCTCCTGAGCTGCTACCACCTGGAGCTGGTTACAGCCTGGCTGCCTCACCAGCCTTTGCCACTATAGTCCTCAAAGGTTAGTCTCAGCCTGAGGCTCCCTGGTGTTCTCAGGGCTCTTTTGCATAAAATAAACACAGGTGGGGGGTAGAGGATTCATAGAGGGAAGGGAAGATAAGGGAATTCTCACTCTTATCTGATGGATAAGAAAGAATGGAAGCCCAGAATAATAGTATTGTTGGCGCGAAGAATATATATACACAGCGGTGAAGCTGCCAACCAGGCTTGCTTGAGAGCTGTTACCTGCTCCCTCCCTAGTGTGCCCCTCTGGTTCCCAGAGCCTTCCTATGGACACATCCAAAACTTTCAGGTAGGAAGGATGTCAAGGATGTTGGTCTTATCCTGCCGCCCCCCCCCCCCCCCCCCCCCCGCCAAAAAACTGACCTGGTGATATTATAAGGCTTGCAGCGTGGGTCACTTTCCTTTGGTGTATGGTGCCCCCTTGTGTTCATATTAGGAAGTATATGCAGTTATCTAAAATGCTTCTGGGCAAGGAGTGGGGTTTGGAGGCTGGTCCGGGTGGCTTGATCCCTCCTACTTGGATTCGTCCATCCTTCAGTGAATAAAGCACGCACCCACGCATGTGAGGGTCATGCTCCAACATACAGGCCTTTATTCCTTCTACTAGGAACAACTCTGAAGTCGTTAGAAATTAGAAGGGGTTTTTGTTTTGTTTTTATTTTGAAGGTTTGAGTTGTATCCTGATCTTGTAAGATATATGCTCAGTGAAATTTTCATACAGAATCTAAGTACTGTCCATGTTGCATGTCTTTGAAAAATGCAGCTACAAATGGTAGCGGAAGTCTCTGAAGACTAGCTAGCTTCACGATTGCATTTGTTTAACCTTGCAGGGGCGAGGATTGCAGGCTGTGCCCAAAGCTCCAGTACATTTACATTGTAGTGGCTTTTAGATTTTTATTATCTTTGGGGGGGCAGAGAATGTGCAAGTGTGTGCATATGCATGCATGTGTGCACATGCCCGCGCACGTGTGTGTGTGTGTGTGTGTGCTGCAAGAGGGGAGTTTCTAAGCACCCCACTTTACCCAAGCATTCTGCAGTCACGGGGAGCAGGAAGAGCAAGACAACAGAACTGAACAGAAGGCAAAAGAATGTTCCGACCAAGTTTCTTAGATAGATATACAAGACCAGCTCTGGCAATGTGTTCAGAGATCCAAGGAGGGGATGTGGGATCAGCGATGATATTGAGCCGGCACACACTCACACACACTTGGTGGAAGAAGCAAGCTGCAACCACTTTATACACGCACACATTTGATGGATGGATCAAAGCTCCAACAACTTCACACAGACAGACAGACAGACAGACAGACAGAGAGACAGACATTCACATGCTTAGTGGATGAAGCAAAGCTCCAATCACTTTACATACACATATATAACACATACACACATTTTTGGTGGATGGACCAGACTCCAACAAGGAAGCTCCAACAACTTTATTTTCCCCTGTAACTTATATATTTCAGTAAAACCTTTAAAGCAGTATAGAATTACAATGTGACTACATTCTAGTTTTCTTCTACTGACTGATTATCAAAAAAAAAAACAACCCACTGTGTTCCCCAATACCTTTACAAGAAATAACATTATATAGTACAGGTAAAAAAAGCAACAACAACAAATTATTCCCAAGAACCCTCACATTCGTAACTAAGCAACTTGTTATAGATTAACAAAGTGTGAGCAAGCAAGGTAATTTTCTCAGCCAATTTTTCTTACTGACAGGTAGCAATTTGTGGTTACAAAGGATCAATCATCTTATTATTTATCTTAAAAAGTAATCTTCTAAAAAATCTTAAAAGAATCACAAATCTGTTTCTATATTAAAAATCAGTAATTTTCTATTTTTAATCCTCGAGGTGAAAATCTACTCATTAACAATCTTTTATTAAATTGTATCAGGAAGCTGACGGTAAAAATGGGTACAAAATTATTACCTTGATCACCAGCCCGGTCTCTGCAAGAGTCAGCCAGTGCTGCCATTGTTCTTGTTCCCTGGCCTTAAAAAGGCCTTAGCTCAATTGGTAAGGGTGTGTCCTTCTGAGCTTCAGACTGTTCCCTAAGATTTTTCTACATCAGAGCCACTAGCAAAAGGCATCTTAACCTTGCCTTTACCAACCATCTAGATCTCCAAATTCTGTCTCCGGGTGGTGATCAGTGATCGTGGCTAATCATCTACATCTCTAAGTTCTTTCTGAGTGGGGTGGAGGCATTGTTAATCTGCTCCAGCAGCAATGGGGCAATGCTGGAGGAAGATCAAGCATTGTTTTTCCAGAGTCAGTGACTCTACCCAATGTGGGGCTGGAAACCCATTAGAGTGTTCATACAACTGAGAGCATGACGTCCTCAGGGCTCTGCCTCTCCAAGACACACTGTGGGTCTAGGGGATGGAGGGGATGAGGGGGGAGGGAGAGAGCCCATGTCTGGCCAGAGTTCCTGTGCTCTAGGTGGGCGGACACAGGAGGACTGCCAGACGCTTTCCACTCGACCGGAGTGGGCATCTGGCTGTGTGAAGTCACTGACCTCACTTGGTGGGGAGTGGACAAGGGTAACTTCGACAGGAGCCAGGGGTCCAGGAGACATGAGGGAACGCCTTCCATCCCATGTAGGTGAATTATCACCACCAGGTCCTACCGGGGTTCACTACCTCAGCTCGACTGAAGACTAGGCTGTCTGTGTATAGCCCATTGCCCCACAGCACACTATTGCGGTTGTACCAACTGGTGGGTCACATTCTGTAAGTTCTAAATGTGTGGTTGCTCCTGCACTGTCCTCTGCAATACAAGAACAAGTCCAAGACCAGAATGGTCCCTGATTGTGTCCCAGGTCACACAGCAGATAATACAATTGGGTTTATCATCAAACCCCAACTTCTGAGTTTCCCTCTGACTCCAGCAACCTAGAAAACACCAACGGAAATATAAATTAGCAACGCCTTGAGACACACCTATTGACAAGACATTTTAAATCGGATGAGTTCCAGACTTGGCACTGAAGTTGGGGAAAGGGTCTCGAGTGTTCTACTGGTGGGAATTTAGTTGGCTAAGCGACAGTGGCCAACAGTTGGTCATGTTTGTTGAGATGTTAAATGTCCACACCTATGACCCAGCAGATCCACACCAGGGCAGTATCTGTCCTGGAGAAACGTGTGCCCAGGTACACAAGGGTCGAGAATAGAAAGATAACTGGGGTGTTAGCCGTGAAGAAAAAATTACATGTGTTCAGCTATTCATCCATGGGCATGGGTCAGCTATAGCACACAGGAACCAAGGAAGACTGTGCAGGAGAGCACCCTCTTGCTGCGAAGGGAGGAAAATGTTGAATCAGAGTTGTTTAAAGGCATCTAAAAGAAATCGTATTGGTACACACCCCGTGTGACTTAAATTTCATTTGGGAAAAGGTACAACCAGGAAGTAAAGAAAGGAAGAATAAAAAGAAGCAGAGAGAATGTCCGCAAGAGACTGCTGCACACAGTAGGTCCAAAACGTCAGCCAAGGGGAAACAAGAGCCCTTTTAAGGAGGTCAGTGGGAAGTGGGTCCTGGAACAGACTCTGATTTTCCAGAAGGTGCTGGCAGACATTTGAGCCTCGCGCTGGGTCTTGGCACTTGGGTATCTGCCTCTGCATGCCTGTTCTGCACCTGCAGACCTGGGAGCTCTGTGGAGAGCTTGGAAGGGCAGATAAGGTTTGGAAGAGCCTGGCCGCTCTTACAGGAAAGAGAGAGGAAGGGAATTTCCGATGGGAATGTATCTCCCCCTCCTCTCCCACCATCTCTGTTTGAGTATCAGACTCCTTCATATCCCAGGGCCTAGACTGTCCCATCCCACCTCACTGAATAGCAGGCTGAGGTCAGATGCTGGCCCAAGGTCAGGTCCTAGACAAGGTAAGAAATCCCAGGCTTGTTCTAAAGCAGCCACAAGCATGAAGGTCAAACTGCACTTCCGCCATTCACAAACTGTGCACCCACAGGAGCCCTCTTGACCTGAGAGAACTCACACCCCAAACAGGTCAGCCTGAAATGTGTATTGACTTACGTGTGCAGGAGGGTTTGGCCTGCATGTATCTATCTAGATGCTCCAGATGTGTGCCTGGTGCCTGAGGAGCCAGAAGAGGGTGTCAGGTCCCCTGGAGCTGAAGTTACAGGTGGTTGGTTATAAGCTGCCATATGGGTGCTGAGAATTGAACCTGGGTCCTCGGCACGAACAGCCAGTGCTCTTAACCTCTGGGCCATCTCTCCAGTCCCATAAGTTACCCTTTTAACATGCACAGTTTCAATACACTTACATCGTTGTGTATATTAGTCCATTACCAACATCTAATTCAATAGCACTTTCCTCAGGAGGCGAACTGTGCACCCAGGAACAGACATAGACACCTTCCCTTCCCTGCCCCACCCCCCTCAAGCCCCTAACAACAGCTAACAACTTTCTTAGCATCTCCGTAGACCTGCCCATTCTCCACATCATACATGGAAGCAGAATCCTGCACCACACAGCTTTTTGCACTGGCTTTGTTCCCTTGGCACCCGCGTTCCCACAGCTCAGTTCCCACAGCTCGCCTGCCATGGACTTCATTCGTTTACTGCCCAATAGGATTTCATTGAATGGATATGCCACAAAGTAAAGAAGCTATGAGCATCCACGCTCGTGATTTTGGATCTCTGGAATGAATCACAGCTAAGGATACAATGGTGGTAATTCAGTTCAGCTTTCAGAGGAGTGGCTAAAATGTTGTCTGCCGAATCTGCACACCTCACATCCCCCTGAGCCTCAGCTGCCCTTTGTAGGATGGTGAAAGGCAGCCTAGTTTCTGGTTGAGCTAGATTGGAAATACTGGTGATCCCCGAAGGGGATCATCCTGCAAGAAATGGTAGGCATTTTGCCATGTTCCTGGACACCAGGCTTCTGACGTGAGGCTGCAGCTCTCCATAGCTCTGTGGCCATCACTCACGTAAAGGCAACGCCCCAAGCCCCTCCAGAGGTAGAGGACTTGACCTATGGTCTCGTAGCCTCAAGACAGACCTCCATTTTAATGAGGTACCTGAAGGCCTGGAGGCTTAGCCAATAAACTCCCGTTCCCAGACACTCCTCTCTGCAAAAGGTATTTAACCTCAGGCCGGCCCTGAGAAAGTGGGGTACGGTTTTACTCAGCACAACTCTCTGCCATGACAATAAATGCCTTCAAATGCTTTCATCGTGATCTGCCGTGGGGAGCAATGGAGCAGGCCTTTGCCTAAAGAGCCTCCGCTAATCTCTTGCAGGAGGCCTCTCAGCACTCCCAGCCATGGCCTCCACCAAGCCAAGCCACTCTGCCGAACAAGACAAGGATTCTCTCCCCCCTGGAACCCAGCCCAAGCTCTCCCTGCCTTTCCTCATGGACCCCGGGCTACATCCAGCCCGCAGGCCCCCAATCAGTTCTTTCGCGGCATCCAGCCGAGCCTGGGTGTCCAAGAGCTCGGGACCAGACGACCCCAGCCTCCTTGCAGAAACTTTCTCTGCCAGACCGCCCTCCAAGGCCCCCCACCTTAGCCACACCCACCTTTGAAATTCCCGGTGTGGTGGATTGTAGAATTTATGTTTTGCCTAAGGTGGTTTGAGGTACACCCTTCTTCATGTACCTCACCAGCTGCAGAACTTGCTGTTTATATGTGGAGTGTGTGTGGTATGTATGTGTTCACGTGTATACTGGTGAATGTGCTTGTGCGAGTGCATATGGAAGCCAAATGCCGAGGCCCAATGTCATTCTCAATAGTTTTCCACTTCATGTTCTGAGACAAAAGTCTCTCACTGAACTTGAAGCTCACTGATTGGCTAGCCTGGAATGATTGGCTAGCCTGGCCAAAAAGCAGCAACGATTTTAAGTGAGGAAGTTTTTAGGACTGATTATGAGGTGGGAGGTATATTCAAGGGGTAAAGTGACCCCCCTTTCCCTTCCAAATCATAGTGGTCCAGATCTTCCTGTTACAGTATGCCTTCCCATGATCCTCTGGAAAAGTGCACAGGTGGTGGTGGTGGTGGGAACAACATTGTATCATGTATCAATGTGACAATGTATCATGTAGGGCACAGAGGGTAATGGCTGGGGCTGTCAGTGTGACAGAATCCAAGATCACCTAGGAGATTTTAGTGCCCCTGGGCATCCCTATAGAGGGTTATTTTGATTACAGTAATTAACATGGGAAAGGTTACCTTATTGTGTGTAGGATGGCTTGGGGTACAGGGGGTCTTGGACTGTAAAAGATGGAGAAAGCAAGTCCAGTGCTTGTATGGATGCTTCTATCCCTCTCTGCTTCCTGCCTGCCTATGCCGTGACCCACTGCTATAAGCTTTTGGACTTCCCTGACAGAACTGACTTACCTTCAACTGTGAGCCAAAATACACCCTTGTAGGGCATGTGGATTGTGCCACCAGATGGGCACTGGATTGGTGAAGTGGAGCAAGCTCAGACCGCAGGAATCTCAGAGATTTAAGATGATGGGAGTAGGGCTGCCTGATCTCTAGGTCCATGTCTGCTCTTGTTATGCCCAGTTCTTGGGAACCCCAGGAGACCACCAGAAATCGTGCCACCGATGTAAACACAGAGTCTAGACCCGGATCGGATCGCAGCCTTCCTTGCTCTGCAGGTTAGAAATATGGGGCTCAGGGTTCTATATGGGAGAATGCATAAGCTGGGGCTCTCGAGCCCTGGTGTTACATGATAGGGCAGAGGATGAAGGAATACCATCCTTCAGGACCAGTAACGTTTGTCCAGACATGCAGCTGGAAAAGGACCTTTTTGACCTGGGAAGAAATAACTTGTTATAAATTGCCCTGGTGCTGTTTGTATTTTGATGCTAATTCCACTTCCCCAAGAGAGGCTGCCTCGGACAAGGAGTGAATCACATACTCCGTGACTTCACGTGAGCCTTCTCCCCATTTTAACTTGTAAATAAAGGCTAGAACTGGTGATTGGGCCAGTGGGAGGGAAAGGTGGAGCTGAAAGTTTTAGAGAAAGAGGGAGAGAAAGGAGGAGGGGGAGAGCAGAGAGGAAGGAGAAAGAGGAAACGGGAAGAGGAGGAGGTGGAAGGAAAATGGAGCGGAAGTACGTGGCCTGGAGAAACCACAAGTAGCAGGGATCTCATAGCTGGAGGATAGAGTAGTGCAGTGGTCGATCTGCCCAATCTAGGCTCGCAGCCTGTAATCAATGATAGTAATTGAGTTATGTTTTCCTTGCACGGGCTTATTTGGGTTGGAGATTTACCACAATAACTCATTCGCTTATGGGAGGCTAGTGGATTTTTACAAACCCATCACAGCTGTCTGGGAACACCTAATTGCCTCTTTTCCACAGCTCAAGAGTGGGGAGCGTGATGACTTCAAGGAATTTCTGTCTCTTTCAAAGGCAGGAGTCATCTGCACCAGGGAAGTGCTGGCTGTTAAATGTAACTGGAAAGAGAGTGCAGCCAGGGGTTAAGGCTGAGATGGAGGCTAGGATAGGCAGCCTTTTGTTTGCCCTCTTCAAAGGCAGGAGGCATCTGGACTGGGGCGGGCAGAGAGGGGGATGGGGGGGGAGGCTACCTTGGTTCTTCACTCTGGATCATGTAGCCACCATCCTCAACTAAGGTGACCACAGTCAAATAACACAGCCCTTGGAACACCTCCTCCTGCTAAATGAGGCGTCTCAATAAATGACCTCCCTTCCTAAATATTCTCATGCCCTTCCCCAAAATTATATACTCCCCGGTTCACTCTGAATAAGACTTATGCATTCATCCACCGCCAACAAAGAAATAGGAGCAAGCTAAGATTGTTTCAGAGAGCTGCTTCATTGAAGATCGCCATTGGGAAGGCCTTCCTTCACCTAAGCTAGGAAACACTAAGCCCCCTCCTTCTACTCTCTTCTCCCAGTTCTCTGCACTTGGCACTCACTCCTAACCAGACTGGGATCTTACTGGTCCTGGAGCCCCCGACCTCTCCTTCTGGCCTGGTGGACACAGGCGCTCTGACACCGGATGGGAGGCTCCACTGAGGACCACCTTCCAGACTTTACTCCGTCCTCCCCGAACCAGTATATTTGAAGCCTCCGGATATCTCCAGAGGAGAGGCAGACCACGGGACCACCAGCCCTTTCTCCTTTAAGCCGCTTTTGTCAGGGTGTTGTATCGTCTGAGAAAGAAGAAAAGAAATGATGGTATGCATGTGCAGCAGTTGGGGGGGTTGGGGGAGAGCAAAAAACCAAAACCCACCCTGGTGCCGTAGTGTCTGATATAGCAGGGACAGCCAAACTTCAGCTTCAAGGATAGTTACCCACTACAGGGGCTTCTGACCTGGCCACAGTTTCCTGGATCTCTCATGTATAAGTCCTTACCTACCTGATATCAAACGAGAGCCTATTAAATCTCAGCCATGGAAGGAAGTGTGACCTCGAAGACTTTCTGATGCTGAGGTTAATGAGTCATAAGCCAAATTCGGCTCAGTAAATATTGAGTGGTGCATGGGCCAGCCAGAAGCCAGGAGGACTAAGTGACTGGAGTGTATGGAATGTTCCTGACCGAGCCCCAGTCAATAAAAGTTTTCTTGTTCACTGTGCAATGGACTGCTGCTGTGTGCCAGGCCTTGTCATGGAAGCCGCATTAAGGAAGAGAATTCTTTTTTTTTTTTTTTTTTTGGTTTTTTGAGACAGGGTTTCTCTGTGTAGCCCTGGCTGTCCTGGAACTCACTCTGTAGACCAGGCTGGCCTCGAACTCAGAAATCTGCCTGCCTCTGCCTCCTGAGTGCTGGGATTAAAGGCGTGCGCCACCACTGTCGGGCTAAGGAAGGGAATTCTTAAAAGCACACACAAAAGTAATTTCTCTTATGTTAACAGTTTATCTCCCAAATCCACATTGCCCTGAATGCAGCAGCTTTGGAAAATGAGGCTAAATGGGGGTGTTCAGGTTGTGTGGGCTTAGCCCTCACAAACAGGCTTCAAGTCACCATAAAAATGGCTTTTGTGCGGAGGATTCTTCCCTGCTCTCACACCTGAGAGCAGAGTGTGCCTTAAAGCAAGATGCGGCCACGCTGGCCTTGGCCTTCCCAGAGAAACAGATTTCTGTTCTTTAGAAGTCACCCGCTATTAAAGTTTGAATCTAATATGACTCAGGGACCTTAGCGTCCCGATTTTTTAGTTTGGTTGGGTTAGGTTTGGGATGATAGCCGTTGTTAAGACACGAATCCATGTAGCCCAGGCTCCCCTATAACTCACTATGTAGTCACAGAGAACCTGTTCCTTCTGTCTTCATTTCCTGATATCTGGGGTTACAGCCATGAGCCACTGTGCTTGTCTTATGGCATTCTGGGAAATCTAATCCAGCGCTTCATGCGTAGTAGGCACGCACTCTCCTGCCTGACCCCCAGCCCCAGGCTGCAGGGTTATGGTTTGAACGTCCAGCTCTCGGGTTTTGGTGATGTTCTGGCGGCTGTGGAGTGTTTGGCTCCAAGACCTGGCTGGAAGGAATAGTTCACTGGAGATGAGCCTGTGGTTCTGAGCCATTTCTCTGCCTCCTGGGATGCCAACCTGTGTGTGGCCCCTTGCCCACAGCGCACGCTCTCACCACCATTACCCACGGCGCATGCTCGCACCACCGTGAACGGACGCCTCGTCACACTCCTGTTCCCACAGACAGAGTTAGTCTGCTTTTTCTTCTAAGCTGAACAGAGACCCTGAGCTCAAATAAACCCTCCTTCCTTCAAGTTGCTTCTTCAAGGTCTTTGTTGTGGGTATTATTAGAAAAACAACCCGCCTAGTTTGTGATTCTGCTCCCAGCATACAAAACAGAAGTCAATAGAGAGCAAACTAAAGCCAAGGTCAGAGAAGGCTCCCGAGGAAGAAGCAAGAGTAGGCGTTGACTGTTTGACAAAAGGCGGGGGAGGGGTAAACCAGGGAGGAAATTCTGGGCACAGATAATAAATACTATTAGACAAGACCAAAAACAGGAGCGAGAAGGGGGACCTTTGTGACTCTGGCTGGAACAGAGATCCAGAGGGGAACTTGTGGGGTAGGCTGAAGCCTTTTGGCTACTGGGAGGTTATCTCGAAGCTCTTTATGGACTGGAGACTTTCCAGGTAAGCCCCAAGGGCCTCTAGGCCTAGGATAGAGTCTGTTCTAAATGGATAAGTGAGATGGCACCACAGATGGGAGGTGTTCTTTCCTGTGACCCAGCAGTGTGCCAGGGTGGCTCACACAAGCCCTGGAGTGACTTGTGCCCCATGACCTAGGGCTTCAAAGAAGCCACAGACTGGCTGTCCATTCTCTGAGACTGGCTGTCCATTCTCTGAGACTGGCTGTCCATTCTCTGAGACTGGCTGTCCATTCTCTGAGACTGGCTGTCCATTCTCTGAGACTGGCTGTCCATTCTCTGAGACTGGCTGTCCATACCCTGAGACTGGCTGTCCATTCTCTGAGACTGGCTGTCCATTCTCTGAGACTGGCTGTCCATTCTCTGAGACTGGCTGTCCATACCCTGAGACTGGCTGTTCATTCTCTGAGACTGGCTGTCCATTCTCTGAGACTGGCTGTCCATACCCTGAGACTGGCTGTCCATTCTCTGAGACTGGCTGTCCATTCTCTGAGACTGGCTGTCCATTCTCTGAGACTGGCTGTCCATTCTCTGAGACTGGCTGTCCATTCTCTGAGACTGGCTGTCCATACCCTGAGACTGGCTGTTCATTCTCTGAGACTGGCTGTTCATACCCTGAGACTGGCTGTTCATTCTCTGAGACTGGCTGTCCATTCTCTGAGACTGGCTGTCCATTCTCTGAGACTGGCTGTCCATTCTCTGAGACTGGCTGTCCATTCTCTGAGACTGGCTGTCCATTCTCTGAGACTGGCTGTCCATTCTCTGAGACTGGCTGTCCATACCCTGAGACTGGCTGTTCATTCTCTGAGACTGGCTGTTCACACTCTGAGACTGGCTGTTCACACTCTGAGACTGGCTATCCATACCCTGAGACTGGCTGTTCATACCCTGAGACTGGCTGTTCATTCTCTGAGACTAGCTGTCCATACCCTGAGACTGCCCGTTCATACCCTGAAACTGGCTGTTCATACCCTGAGACTGGCTGGCCCAGCCACACAGACCTGCCAGCTGCCCTGCCCCAGACACTGAGAACACTTTGCAGCACAGTTACTTCCACTTAATAGCCCTACCTAACCGCAGGTCTGGTATTTGGTACCCATAGCGCCAGCCACTGGTTACGTCCAGGGGCTGTGATCTTTGCAAATCAGGAAGAAGTTAAGACTTGGGGCTTTCCTTCTAGATTGCCCTTGGCTGTCTAGAAGGTGAATAGCAGAAGTCTAAAAACCACAGGTCTTGAGGGCAGACAGACAGGGTCTAAATTCAGCTGTCATTATACTTAGCTGTGTGATATATAACCCATGAGTTCCACCAGCCAAAGGGAAATATTAACACTAGTCACTGCATGAGGTTACAGCAGCAAATGTTAAAACATCTGTCCAATAGCATCCTGTAGCATTACAGGGCAACAAGGACCAATAAAAAGTGCCACCAACGTTTATCGATAAGGTGACATCAGTAGAGGTGCTGGGAATGTGGCTCAGTTAATAGAGTACACAGACCCCCGACAGCTCTCAGGTCAGGCAAGCACATGCTGACAGCCCCAGCTTTCTAGAGGTGGAGGCAGGGGGATTAGAAGTTCAAGATCATCATTAGGTAGAATTGGCTTGAGCACTCTAACTTATCCAGACTGTGGCCACAAAATGTCCTTTCAAAAACCAAGGCATGTGGACCCAGTTTCCTAATTGAAATGATTTTGTGGGTGGGGAAGCCTGGGAGAACTTGTAGGCAGATCTGTGGGGAAAGAGCCAGAGCCAGAGGTGGGGCATTCAACGTAGTAAATAGAGACCCCTGTCCCCTCTGCCAGTCTCCTAGCTTGGCGGGCTTCTAGGTCTGAAAGGTTTGCAGGGTGGAGAAGTCAGATTGTCTAAGGAGGGGTTAGACACTAAACTCTTCCCACTCTCGTCCATGAAGCAGGGTGAAGCAGGGCTGCAGGACCTGAAAGCAGAAATTCTACAACAGTTTGCATGTCCCAAATGTCTGCCGCCCTGGCTGAACTCAGGGCAACTTTTGGATCCAGCAAATTCTGTGAAAAGTCATCTCTCCCAGGAGCTGGTGAGAGAGACCTGAACTGGGCGCCAGGTGGGACCCAGCGTTGTGTCAGGACTGAAGCTCAGGAGCTCCTCTGCTTTGTCTGGTCCTCTTTTGTAGGTTCTGTCCCACCTGACCAGCTGTCACCAGTGCCCAGGCAGAGAACAGAGTAGTGACCCAGGGGCAGTGTGACCAGGGAGTCAGACAGGCCAGGTTCTGAATGGGACTGGGTCTGAGTCTTGCACCTTCCAGCTCACTAGGCTCTCAGAAAGAAGTTTCCACATCTGTAGAGAGGAGAGAAGGAGAAGGGGGGAGGAAGGAGGGAAGAGGAAGAGAGTGTGGGAGGAGAGGGGAGGAGAGAGAAGGGGAGGGTAGGCGTGGGAACTCAGTAGAGAAAGGAGGAGAGAATGTTGATCCTTACACCGTGACAGGGGCCATGAGATGGACTGGAAAGCAAAGAAAATGAATAAGAATAGTTTTAGACAGCTGTCCTGGTCTCCTTCTCTGAGGAGAACCAAGATTGTTTACTTAGGGACTGTGGAAGCCACACTCCTCCTGTTGACTGCTCCATCCCCAAAGCTTCCTGCCCTCTCCTCTCTAACAAGCCAGTGCCTTTGCTAGCCAGCTCTCAGTCAGACTCAGTAAATAAAACCTTTTATTTCTGAAACCCCTTCACCTTCAGGGTTGTGGATCCACACAGCTATGGTTAGTTTTAGAATAAGAGTGACCTTTCTCATGGGAAAGTAGGACCTGTTACTTTGTATACAGATTTAATTTTTCTAATTAAAAATTTAAAACACGATCAGAGAGCAGAGGCTTTTAAAGGAAAACGCTGTATGAGGTGCTGACACAGGCCAACAAGGCAAGTGAAAGTGTGTGGGTGACAGAGTGAGTTCAGGGCTAACCTGGGCAACTTAGTGAGACATGACCTCCAGGGGGCCTGGGTGGCAGTGTGCTTGCCTATAGCATGCCTTAGGCCTTTGATTCAATCCTCAGCACTGTCAAATAATTAAAAAAAAATCCTTTTGGGGCTGGAGAGATGGCTCAGGGGCTAAGACCACTGGATTCTTTTACAGAGGACTTGGGGTTCATCTGTAACTTCAGTTCCAGGGGATCCAATACCTTCTTCTGGAGTCTGTAGGTGCTGAATGCATGTGGTACATAGGCATGCATGCAAACAGAACACAGTGCCAAGCAGATCAAAGACCTCGACATAAAACCCACTGAACCCGATAAAAAAGAAAGTGGGGGAAAAAAGCCTTGAATACATTGGCAGAAGTCAGCTTCCTGGGGAGAACATTAAAAGATCCCAGGATCAGCAGTTAATAAGTGGGTCTGTAGAGGGATTTTAATCCAGCATCATGGCTACCTTTAATCCCTCTGGCTGGCATACAGACACACCCTTAGTACTCACCTTTAATCCCAAACAACGAAAGTAGTTCGAAGCAGGAAGCACCTATGTTTGAAAGTAATGTCTAATTGAGAGGCAGACAGAGTGACGAATCAGAGAAAGACTTGACAGAATAGGACATACCCAACTCTCACGAGAACAGAGAGAAAAGAGAAGCTACCCAAGACAGAGCAGCTCCAGGAGAGAGAATGGAGAGAGGACAGTTTTACAGGGACACTGGTACAGAGGCAGGCTGCAGAGAGGGACAAACTCGACACAGGTGAAGACAGAACCAACTAGAGAATGAGAAGGAGCCAGAAGATTAGAATACATTGCCAAAGTTAGTATGAGGCCAAGCAGAGCAACTCAGTCAGAGGCTGAAAGAAGCCAGTTTGAATCAGCCAGTATGGAGAGGAGTTTTGAGTCAGGACAGTTAAGTTGACCAGAGTTCCGAAAGAATTAGAAAAGGTGAGCTTATTCAGCAGTAAGTCTCAGAGGCTGAAAACACTTTAGACCCAGATAAGATTGTATGGAGGCTAGAAGCTTCCAGGACTAGGCCTAGGTTAGCAGATGGAGGCCTTGGAGATGACAATGACATCAGACAATTAAAATATACTTTTACACAGGTCCTCATGGGACTGAAAAACTTTTGTAAGGCAAAGGACACCATCCATAGGACAAAATGGCAGCCATAGAATGGGATAAAATTCTCACCAACTCCACATCTAACAGAGGGCTCATATCCAAAATACATAAAGAACTCATGAACTAGACATCAACAACCCAATTAAAAAACAGGATGTGAATCTAAACAGAGAATTCTCAACAAAGGACCCTCTCGTGACCGAGAGAAACAGTTAAAGAAATGTTCAACATCCTCAACCATCAGAGAAATGCAAATCAAAGTGATTTTTGAGGTCCTTCTTACACCCGTCAGAAAGGCTAAGATCAAAAGTACAAGTGACAGCTCACACTGATAAGGACATGAAGCAAGGGGACACTCCTCCATTGCTGGTGGGAGTGCAAGCATGTAAAGCCACCTTAGAAATCCATATGGCAGTTTCTTAGAAAATTGGCACTTGATCTACCTCAAGATCCAGTTATACCACTCCTGGGCTTACATCCAAAGGATGCTCCATCCCACCACAAGGGCACTTGCTCAACTATGTTCAAAACAGCTTTATTCATAACAGGCAGAAACTGGAAATCACCTAGATGTTCCTCAACGGAAGAATGGGTGAAGAAATTGTGGTACATTTACACAATGGAGTATTATTACTCAACTGTTTAAAAAAAAAAACCATGAAATTTTCAGGCAAATAGATGGAACTAGAAAAAATATCATACTGAGTGAGGAAACTCAGACCCAGAAAGATAATTGGGATATGCACTCACTGGTAAGTGTACACTCGCTGTAAAGGACGATTGTGCCACAATCCACACACCCAGAGAGACTAAGTAACAAGAAGAGGACACAGGAATCTCCCTGGGAAGGGGAAATAGATTTCACAGGTGGACCGGAGGGGCATGGGAATGGGAAGAGCAGAGATGGGGGGGGGTGAGAGAGAGGGGGGGGAGAGAGAGAGAAAACTGGGAGAGATGACTGGAATTGGGGGACACTTGGGGGTGAGGTAGAAACCTAGTGCACTGGGAATTCCCAGGAATCTACAAGGGTGACCCTAGTGAAGACTCCTAGTAATAGGGGCTGTGAAGCCTGAACTGGCCATTTTCTGTAACCAGCCAAGCCTTCCAAGGGAAGGACTGGAACACCAACCCAACCACAAAACCTTCGACCTACAATTCCCCCTGCCTGCAAGATGTGCTGGGATAAAAGAGTCCAAGAAATTCTGGGATCCGCCAACTAATGAACTTGAGACCCAAGCCACCAGAGGGAGCCCACACCTGACACTGCCTGGAGTCCAGGAACCAGAGGCTGGATGCCCAGAGAGCTGAGGTAGAAGAAAAAGTCAATGAAAGGATGCCTAATCCTGCTCTTCTCTGCTTGTAGACTGCAGCCTGGCAGAATCACCATCTGAGAAGCTTCGCCCAGCAATTGACAGGAGCAGATGCAAAGACCCACAGCCAAGCGTTAGGCAGACCTCAGGGACTCCAGCAGAACAGGGGTGGGGGCTGTAGGAGCCAGAGGGGGTGAAGGACCCCAGGAGAACACAGAATCAATTATCTAGGGCTCAAAGGAGCTCACAGAGACTGAACTGGCAATCAGGGAGTGTGTGTGGATCTGACTTATGTCTTTTGTATACATATTACTAACGATGTTTTCGTGGAACTCCTAACAGTGGGAGCAGGAGCTATCTCTGACTCTTTTGCCTACTTTTGGGGCCCTTGTCCATCCTTAACATGAGAGGGGGTGCCTAATCTTATTGCAAGTTGATATACCATGTTTGGTTGATATCCCTGGCAGGCCCGCCCTTTTCTGAAGGGAAATGGAGGAGGAGTGGATCTGGGGGAGAGGGAAGGTGGAAGGGAGGGACTGGGCAGAAAGGGGGGAGATGGATACATTGGCAGGGAATGTAATATATGAGAGAATTAAAAAATAGATAGAAGAGCCGGGCGTGGTGGCGCACGCCTTTAATCCCAGCACTCGGGAGGCAGAGGCAGGCGGATTTCTGAGTTCGAGGCTAGCCTGGTCTACAAAGTGAGTTCCAGGACAGCCAGGGCTATACAGAGAAACCCTGTCTCGAAAAACCAAAAAAAAAAAAAAAAAAAAAAAAGATAGAAATCAATAAATTAGCATTGCCTTTTGAGTGAAATAGTTCACTACTGTCTTTAGAGTTCTCATCTCCGGGATAGTGTTTGAGTTTCTGTGGAAGAGCAAGCAAAAGCCAGACTTGTTTTTCTGAGTAGCAAGGGAGCACGTGAGAATGATGTAAGTTGAATACAGCCGTGAACCTGAGCACAGTGCAGTAGATAACAAGAAAGGAATTAGCTGCGCTTCTTGTCTCTATAATTAGCCTTTTGTTTACTTCACCACTAACCTGCTCATAAGAAACAGTCATTACTTGGGGAAAAAATGTAAAGAAAAAAATCCTCTTTACTCCAAAATAATGGCCATTACTGTAGAGGGAGATGTCTAGATATTTCTTTCTATGATGTCTAGGAAGACATAGCTTTATCCAGCTTTTTGCTCCTTTTGTTTTAATTGAAACAAAGTCTTGAGTAGATCAGGCTAGCCTCAACTGGATCCCTATAAAGCGGAGAAGCAGTGGTCTTCACTTCAAAATAAGAGTCCTGGGGACTACGAATTCGTTTGGTCTTCATTTCAGAATAAGAGTCGTGGAGCGAGCCGGGCGTGGTGGCGCACGCCTTTAATCCCAGCACTCGGGAGGCAGAGGCAGGCGGATTTCTGAGTTCGAGGCCAGCCTGGTCTACAAAGTGAGTTCCAGGACAGCCCGGGCTATACAGAGAAACCCTGTCTCGAAAAACCAAAAAAAAAAAAAAAAAAAAAAAAAAAAAAAAAAAAAAGAGTCGTGGAGCCCCAGCAGAGAATCGGTTTGTGTTGAGAACTTGCAAAGTAGAGTCAGCCCAGAGAAAAGGCAAACATGTTTGGGGCACCAAATGTGACACAAAACTGGTTTTTATGCCCCTAATCTCATTTCTCGGCTCTCTTTGGTTCCCATTGGCTGAATTCTTCAGGGAGCTAAAATCTACCTGCTGTTTAGTATTGTCCCCTTCCAGAATTCCTTATCTGAATGGTACAGGACACAAACCTCTCCTTTTCTGATATGTGAGCTTGCAGGCAGGCAGACTACCTGTAACTTTCAACCCTAGAAGACACTGACGATGCCTAGAGAAGCAGACACCAGCTGCTAGGCAGAGGAAACAGGGGCCTAGAGCCCCTCCACCATCTCTGACGAGCCCTAAACACACCTCATACTGAAAATGGATCATAATGATTGATTTCTTACATAGCCAAGGTTAACCTTGAACTTCTGGTCCCCCAACCTCTATCAACCCAGGGTTGGGATTGCAGGACTGTACCTTAAAAAGCTCATAATTTTAGGATGTGTTTTTGTGCTTCTCGAATGTAGTTTAAAAATCCCAGACACTTCTTGTGCTGGGCCTGAACAGAGCAGAGTTTAAAAAAAAAAATCAAAATAACTCGAGTTAAAGTTAGGTCCCCAGACAGAAACTAAGCTGTCTATTGACTCTCCCAGGAGATCAAGAGAAACCTAGCTAATGGCCTGCTTTCCCAAAGTTCCGCTTTTGTTCTTTTTCTATCTTGTATGTATTCTGCAACAATTCCATAGAGATATCAATGTATCTATGTGGTATCCACCCCAACTCCCCATTCGCACTCCGTGCAGGCAAAATGCAGAAGATGAAGTCCACGACCCTTAATCCTTACACACAAAAGGACACACACACACACACACACACACACACACACACACGTTGTTGTCCTAGCCTTGTCCCGACTCTACCTATAAGGAGAGTAATTTAGAAAGAACCCGCTTCCCCTTCCGTGGTTCCGCAGGTTTCAGGTTTCGGCCATTCTGTTTACAAAACCAGCGTTTCCCACTTGGCTAGTTAGAATGGTTTGTGTGGTGGAATGAAGTGTCCCCTGCTCCAGGATAGAAAACAAAGCCTGAAGCGATGTCCTTTCTGGTTAGTAGCGACACAGACCGCGTTGCATTTTAGGACAGCCTCCTCCAAGCTTTTACCGCGAAGTAGGCGGGGAGTAACAAGCCTGCCGGGAATTTCTGCAGAAACTTGGTAAGAAACTCGCAAGACAGGCTGGGTGCCACCCCCCGCTCCGCCTGCAAAACGGGAGTCTTGTCGGTCTCCTCGAACTCTACCCTAGGTGCTGACTATTACTCCTCATCGGAACCCCAGAACTGGATTTCTTGTCTGATTTACAAAAAATGTTACTGAGAGCCCCGCCCCCACCCACGGCAGGCGACAGGGGCAGCCCTAGGTGAATCCCCACCCGTGGCACCGCCGGAGGCTCCTCCTCCCTAGGCCGCCGCCCTTGTCACCTGCCGCCCAGGGGCCTTGCGGCGGGCGGCGGGTCCCCAGCGGCGGGGACCCGGGGACCGAAATGTGGCGGGCCGACCGGTGGGTGCCCCTATTCCTGTTCCTGTTGCAGAGTGCCCTAGGTAAGTACGGACCGCGGGGACCGCGAAGATGTGCCACCCACCGGAGGTCCCGAGAGGGGACTTGGTGTTGGGCCTCAGGGATTCTGTACACTTGCCGCGGGTTTGCTTGGTCCCAGAGTGAAACAATCCTGAGCTTGGACGGCCTTTTCTGGACGAAAGGATCCCGGTTTCCTTATTCCAGGCAGGGCCGGGAGATCCAGGCACAGACACCGGAAAGCGTTCACTTTATTTGTTGACCGAATCCCAGAGTGCATACCTGATTGACCCTTTTAAATAGGGGACATACAGGAGCTGCCGGGATCCAGCTCTGGTTGATCTGGTCCCTGCTAAGAGACTCTTTAACGGGGCGTTTTCTCTCTTTTGTCTTTCATCTGGTAAGACATTGGGGCACAGAATACCCGAGGCCAGGACCCAAGCACCGAACCCCAATTTTCCACTCATCAACTTCCCCAGGGAGGAAGCCATGGGCATACTTCAGAGTCTTAGACGCAGTCAAAGGGGCCGGAAGGGTTCTTAGACCGATAAACATCATAAACGTTCATATTATTTTTGGTTGCTTCTTTGTCCTGGCCACTGTGTCCTCGTTAAGATTTTCAACCCAGCTGCTCTAAGTCGTAGACAGTCATCATTTTTAAGTGAGGGAAACTGAGGCTCAGAGCACTTCATAGGTTGCTTTAGAAGTACCCCAGAGGGGCACACACAGGGCAGAGGAATAAGGCTGAGCCCTAGGTTTGCCCATGACCAGTGCTGCCCCTGCCCTGAGCGAGCTCACAGCTCTGTAGCAGTGTTTTTGAGTTAATGAGGGTCTTGGGGGACACGGGATTATGTTCCATCCCTGACACAAACTGGTTTAGTTAACATTGATCTCTGAGCCCAGTGTCTCTTTGATGATGGCTGTGGGTAACACCTGCCCCAAGGGGTAGTCTGTCCTGAGGACTGAATGACATTTTATACAGTGCTATACCAGTCCCTGGAACCCTTGAAGACTCTGTGAAGTGTGGCAACTCTGAACTGTGACTTTCCCCATGTGGCCAAGCTCGAACTTTGGGCCTGTCCTGCTCATGGATGGCTCACGGATGGCTTAAAACTAAGGGGCTTACGCACAGAGTGGCCTCTTGCTAGGCAAACTGGAAGCTGAGTTTAACTGTGGTGTCTCAATTATGCACCTTCAGGGCACAGGACAGGAGAGAAAAAGACACCCACATCTGGGGTCAAAAATGAGGAGGCACCCCTGGCGTGGGCTTGAGCTGAGAGAATCATGTAGACTTGGGCTTACCTTGCCTGGTGCCTAAAAAAAATGTATGGGTCTCCATGGTGACCCACGTGACTGAATTCTCCCTGTGACCATGAGCTCCCGTGGGGCAGGGGATGGAGTCATTTCCTTCTGTTCCCTGGTACACAGAGGAAGATAGGAAGCATGGGTTAAAGCTGGCCAGGTGTGGTTGTTCCTGCGTGTATTCCTAATACCCAAAGAGGCTGAGTTAAGAGAGTACCGCACATTTGAGCTAGCCTAAAATAGAGTAAGCTGTTTGTCTCTACCATAGTCAAAAGGGGACTGGCGAGATGGCTCTGAAGGTAAGCGTCGCTGACATTCAATGGGCGAATCTACACGTTAGAAGGAAAGAACCAATGTCTGCAAAGTGAGCTTTTACCTCCGCATATACACCATAGCGTGCATCACACACGCGATAAATAAATGTAGAAGGTGATTAAGGCAGGTGGTGGCGCACGCCTTTAATCCAGCACTAGGGAGGCACAGGCACGTGGATCTCTGAAGCCCAGGTCAGAACTACACAGATACATACACAGAGAGACCAAAACAAACCTGCTAAAAAAACAAAAACAAAACAAAAAACAAACAAACAAAAAAACAGACTAAGACTGAGCCCCAGGAGAAACCAGAAGAGGAGGTAAGCTCAGAGCTCACACCTGACAGTTGGCTTGATCTAGATTTGAGCATCTAAGAGGGTCTTGGTTTCCCCACCTTTCCTGGGAAGCTCATAGAACCTCACAAGTGCTCAGCTCAGCTCAGCTCAGCTGTCATGAGTGTCGCCTCTTAGAAGTAGCAAGGTAAGCTACCTGGAGGAAGTGCCATTTGAGTAGAATCTTTCAAAGGTTAGATGGTGAACTCCAGGCAACCTAAGAAAAGACATCTAAATGATGGTTCCCACAGCTTCGCCAGCCTATGGGGAGCTGCAGAAGATGTTAGACAGGTGGTCAGGCTACCCAGACAAGTCATCAAACACCTGGATAAGAGGTGGGGACTTTATTCTTAAGGCAAGGAGACAGTAGGAAGCCTGGGCATGGAGCAAGCAGCTGAGGTAATTAGTAACATAGCTAGTTATCTGAGAAAGAAGCAATAGGGTTGGAGAGATGGCTCAGGGGTTAAGAGCACTGACTGCTCTTCCAGAGGTCCTGAGTTCAAATCCCAGCAACCATATGGTGGCTCACAACCATCCGTAATGAGATCTGATGCTTTCTTCTGGTGCATCTGAAGACATTGACAGTTTACCTACATATAATAAATAAATCTTTGGGCCAGAACTAGCGAGTGGGGCTGGAGTGAGAAGGGGGAAGAAAAAAGAAAGAAGCAGTAGGCAGAGACCAAGCAAAGGTAGCCAGGGAACATGTCACAGAGAGACAATGCAAGACAATGCCATCAAAGGAGTGTGAGGGAAGCCAAGGGGATGGCCAGATGTTGGGAACACCATGTGCAAAGGCGGGAACACCGTGTGCAAAGGCTCAGAGCAGGGAGCAAACCACGGGGTTCCCCGAAGAGCCACTGGAAAAGGAGGAGGAATGGGAAAGAGGGACGGCCATACTGGGAAGCCTCTTGGAGGTTTCGATAAAGGGTGGACGGGTAACCTAGAATTCCAGCAAGAGGGAATGGCAGAGTGTCCATCCATCCTGGTCTTTAGCAGGCACTGTCAGGGAGCTGACCGTGGTGGTTTTCACAGTGAATTAATTCCCTTTTCATTGCTGGAGGAAAGATAGGTTGGGACTCAGGGTTTCAGAGGGTCTAGGGCCCAGTGTGCTGAGAAAGGCAAGGCAGCGTGGCTTTACACTACAGAAGCTGGAATGTGTGGTGAGGGTTGCTTGCCTGGGCTGGACCCAAAGCAGAGAGAGTGGGCTGGATCAAGGGCTTGGATATAATGCTCAAAGGCTCACCCCTATCCCACCAGTCAGGTCCCACCTCCTATGGGCTCCACGGCTTTCAAAATGGCAGCTTAGAGCTTCGGGTCAACCATTCAAACCACGAGTCTGTGGGAGGCATTTCAAGTTGAAACCAGGACACATAGGATGCTACTTGTGCCTGGCAGAGCGCCTAGGACCCAGTTGTCCAGTCCACAACCAGGTGCTCCTTACAGAAGTCTTATCCTGGCAAGTCTTCCGTGGCTCTCGTATGATTGGCAGGCATTAGGCTCACCGGGAAGACCTCGACACATGTACCATGGCATACACATATGTGTCACACATGCACACACACACATGGACATGCACACACATGTATGTACATGCACACACACGTTCACTAATAATAAATTCAAAGTTAAAAAACATAAGAAGGAAAACAGAATGCTTGTTCCAAGAATCTTTGGAATTCAGGAAACGGTATGGGGCCATTCGTTGGCTCCTGGCCCATGGCAATCGGGTGGAACCCACCCCCAGGTGCCAGAGTTCTCGTGGCACAGATGGGACACTGAGGGCTGGGGACGAGAAGGGGCTGCCATTCAGCAGCTGGCCGGTGCTGCTTCCTCATAGGAAGTGAACACCTGTCATGCCTCTCATTCTTCAGCTATTTGTACCTGTGCCAAGGTTGGCCAAGAGCTCCAGGTAAAGTTTATGACCTCCTTCTCTTCCACAGGAAGGCCCCGTCTAGCCCCACCCAGAAACGTGACACTCTTCTCCCAGAACTTCACTGTTTACCTGACATGGCTTCCGGGGCTTGGGAGCCCCCCGAATGTGACCTATTTTGTGACCTACCAAAGGTATAGGGGAGCCTCTGTGCTGGCGGGTGGGGAGACGGAGGAGTGGGTGGGGAGACGGAGGAGTGGGTGGGGAGATGGAGGAGTGAGTAAAGATGGAGGGGCTTCCCTGGGCTATTTGCATTCCATGTGGTCAGCATCCAGAAGTTCTCTGGGTCACTGAAAGGGGCTTGTGTCTAGTCCATGCGGGGAGGGGGAGCTTTTTTCTTATTCACTTTACAACGCGAGGGAGGAGGGGCTTTGGGTGGAGGTTAGAGGCGGTGGGAGAGAGACTGGATGGAGAGCCACAGGCTTGCTGGAGATAGGGTGAGTCTCTGTGGAGAGTTGGAGTAGCGCCTGAGTGGAGCGGGAAGGGCCAAGTCACCAGGGGACGGAAATACCTGGTGTTCATATTAGTCACTCTTCTGTTGCTGTGATAAAAACACCACAACCAAGGCGACTTATGGAAGAAAGGGTTTATTTCAGCGCGTAGGTCCAGAGCCCACAGTGGAGGAAGCATGGTGGCAAGGGGCTGGAATAGGAAGCTGTAAGATGACAGCTTCAACAGAATGTGAAGAGAGGCTAGAAACTTTTAAAGCCCCACCCCAGTGATGTCCTTCCACCAGCAAGGCGGTGCCACCTCCCCAAAGAGCGCCACCGACTGGGGCCCAAATGCTCAAAGACCTGAGCTAAGGAGGGACATTTTTCACTCAACCCACCAAAAAGATTGTTCTAGCCAATGGGTGAGGGTGAAGAAGTGGCCAAAGGTCTGGTCCTGCTCCCCGTAGAGCCCAGTCATTGAGCTGGACAGAGCTACTGGGTTCCTTATGACCTTGGAAGCCCAGGCTGCTACTACTAGGCTGGAGGAATCCAAAAAGTGAAGCCCATCTCAAATCCTTCTTTCATTTCTTCTTCCCTCCTCTCCCCTCCCCTCCCCTCCCCTCCCCTCCCCTCCCCTCCCCTCCCCTCCCCTCCCCTCCCCTCCCCTCCCCTCCCCTTCCTTCCTTCTAGTGGTGGGAGTCAAACCCAGGAGCCTCATGCATGTTAGGCAAGCTCGGGACCACTGAGCCACACAACCACCCAGCAGAAGGTTTTAAAGATCAGATTCTGTGTTGTGGCTGCGCTGGCCTCTACCAAGCTGATGATTTTTTTTAGGTCTTTGTGGCCAACAGCGGGGTCGATCATGGACATGCACGTGTGTACTTGTTCAGTTAGAATGACTGATGCATTCATCCAACCTGCCACTTTCCACCTAAGTTTGATTCTTTGGGATTTGTGCTAAATGTCTCCTGTTGACGGTGTTTATGCTACAGCCTTAGTTGTCACAGCCATGGGAGAGGGTAGCCTTTGAAGAACCTAGAATTACTCACTACTCATTTCCTTCATCCTAAACTCTGTCTAAAGGACGGTCTGCACTACGTGTTTTTGCTCTAGAACAGTGTATCCCAGCCTTCCTAGTGCTACAGCCCCTCATGTTCAATACAGTTCCTCATGTGGTGGTGGTGACCCCCAACCGTACAATTATCTCTGTTGCTACTTCATAACTGTAATTTTGCCACTGTTATGAATCGTAATGTAAATATGTGTGTCTTAGGCAACCCTATGAAAGGGTCTTTCGATTTGCTCCCTCCAAAGGGTCGAGACCCACAGGTTGAGAGCCACTGCTCGGCTCTGCTAATTTTGCAAGGCTGTGCTGACGTCTGTCACTGATTCTGAGCTGGCATCTTCAGGTGCTCACAGTCTCTAGTAAGTCCTGGTTCCTGGTCTTTTTATTTCAGGAAAATTTTCTTAGCCATTTGCATAAAGTCCTGTTCCCCAAACAGGAAATGGGTTTGTGTAGTGCACCCCCTTTTGTACCTGGCTGATTTAATGACCACCTTTCTGGAATCCACCCACATCACAAGTGTCCATTCATTTTCTTCTTCACTACTGAGTAGTATTCCAGTCCTGAATGGACTTTTTTGTGTTTCTCCATTTTACCCTCAGTGAATTTTTGAGCTGTTTCCAGGTTTGGGGTGTGTATCAGTTTGCAATGGCTGTTACACACTCTTTCATTATTCCCCCAAACTCATGTTCTCACAGACAAAGGCATCCACTGGTGTCTCAATAATCCCAAAGGTCTTTCCTTACTCCGGCGTTCGCTGTAAGTTCAAAGTTTCATCCATTATCTAAATCAGGGGCGGGTGTGACTTAGACTATGACTCACACCGAGACAAAAGTACTCTCTCTCAGTGGACCTCAGAAACCACAGGAAGTCATGTTCCTCTACACTGAAACGGCAGCACAGGGGTGAGAGATACATAGCCATTCCCAGAGGGAAAGTCAGGAGAGTGACAGATGCCAGTCAATCCTGGTGAGGCAGCCTCCAGTAAGATTTTTTATTTTACAGATGTTCTTGTTAGAGATTTCTTGCTTGAGATTGATGACATATGCCTTTAATCCCAGCACTTAGGAGGCAGAGGCAGGTAGATCATTGTGAGTTCAAGGTTAGCATGGTCTACATAGTTATTTCTATCTCAAAAAGAAAAAAAAAAACAACAACAACAACAAAAATAAGCCAAGCAGTGGGGTGGCACAGACCTTTAATCCCAGCACTCAGGAGACAGAGGCAGGCAGATCTCTATGAGTTCAAGGCCAACCTGGTCTACAGACTGAGTTAAGGACAGCCAGGGCTACACAGAGAAACCCTGTCTCAAAAACAAAACAAAACAAAAGCAAAACAAGAAAGTGTGTGTGTGGGTGGGATGGTGGTGGTGGTGGTGTAGTACCCAATTAAGCTACTCAAATTGATCCTAGCAGCTGTGGTGCTCCATGCTACCCACCCCAATGTTCTGGGTTCCTGAATGAAATACACACACACGCAGCCTTTACATTTTGATATGCCTAAAACAGCTCAATGGCTGGCCACTTCCTAACCTCCACATGAAAATCCATCTCCCTCTGATATTCCCAAATCATTACTTATAACAATCTATATTCCCTTTGCTGCTCCGGACCCAGTCAGGCAGCCCTCTTGAGGCTGCTCCAGCTC
The DNA here is from genome assembly GCF_978045245.1 of Mus caroli. NCBI lineage: Eukaryota > Metazoa > Chordata > Mammalia > Rodentia > Muridae > Mus > Mus caroli. Next base: position 22,086,593 of record NW_028227261.1, on the reverse strand, counting down.
CTACATGGTGGCCATGCTCTCTGCCTCGCACCTTCTCAGGCATGGTGTCTTTCCTTCTCCCTGCATGGCGGATCCCCTTCTCCTTCCTTGGTCCCTTGCCCAGAAATCCTAAAAGTCCCACCTCTGTCTGCTCTGCCCAGCCATTGGCTGCTGGCAACTTTATTTACCAATCAAAACCAACTGGGGGCGGGGTCCCTCAGTGTCTTACATATGGATGTGTGGATTCTCGTGCAATTTGGGGAACCCAAATTAACTTAATTCAAGCAGCAGTAGACCAAACCCACTACATTTACCCCTTTTTGACCAGTTAAAAGGCTCTTATCTCTCAGATGTACATTGAACACAATTATAACAATTATGTAAATTGTAAAATATGATATACACTTACAATGTCCAGTCTATCATATTTGGCAGTTTAGATAAATTACCCTATCTTCTACCCTAACTTAAGAGTTTACAATTCTATACCTGAACTATGTTTTGATTTTAACTTGCATTATTATCTGAAAAAATCTTTTCAAATCTAGATCATCTTTTTTAATGTTAAACAACTTAAGTTTGATTTTGAGACTATAACTAGTCTTCAACCCCATCAGAGATCTGAGAATGAATTAAATATTACTTGAATATATAGGAAGCACAAAAACATAGTTTCTAAAACTTAAACAATTTGTAGAGACTGCCTGGACAGACCCCCTATATTCCTCATAACATTGGAGCATCTTTCTTTCTTTCTTTCTTTCTTTCTTTCTTTCTTTCTTTCTTTCTTTCTTTCTTTCTTTCTTTCCTTCCTTCCTTCCTTCCTTCCTTCCTTCCTTCCTTCTTTCTTTCTTTCTTTCTTTCTTTCTTTCTTCCTTTCTTTTTTTTCGAGACAGGGTTTCTCTGTATAACCCTGACTGTCCTGGAACTCACTTTGTAGACCAGGCTGGCCTCGAACTCAGAAATTCGCCTGCCTCTGCCTCCCGAGTACTGGGATTAAAGGCGTGCGCCACCACGCCCGGCTGGAGCATTTTTCTTCAGCCTTCTGGTCTGGATCATCTGACAAACCTTAAGTGAAGCAAGAATTATTCTGAAGGACCAGCTTACACTGTCTTGGCAGAGCTAAGCTGTCGATCCCGCATCTTGTGTCCTTTCCTGGACAGTATTTTTCGTCTGCAGATGAATTGGGGCAATTCTTGCCCATGTTACCTTGCCACAACTGGAGCATCTCCATGTGGAGGTTACAATGCCCAGTATCTTCTTTGAACTGTGAAAGGGGTACTGTCAGGAGCAGGCATGTCTCCTAGTCAGGAGATCTATTAATAAATGAGATGATTGCAAATGCCATGTTCTGTGGATCTGTGATGCTGCTGTAGGCTATCTATCTATCTATCTATCTATCTATCTATCTAGTATATCTGAACTGTTAAACCTTGACTACTCTTAGCTATTTACTATTTGAATAATATTGAAAACATTTTATAATAATTAAATCAGAATTTAATATTTCCAGAAGTTTACTATCTGGCCCTTAACTTGCACTACTTAATCCCCCTAAACGGTTTGTAATAGCAGCTAGAGAAGGACTGGGTCTGAGCCTTGTATTCTCCTATGTGTTGCATTGGCACAATGCCTATCTAAGAGTGACAAAATTAAATTTAAATTTGTATCAACACACAAGGATTTATACCAATGAAGACTTTAAACATGTATCAATTTATAAATTCTGTACCAATGTAAGAAAATATAACTTCAATTCTGCATCAAAATTTAGAGATTTCTTCCAATGTAAGATTACAGCTATAAAATGTTTTGTGTAAGAGTAGACTTAGTAATCCATCCCATTTCTTATAATATTGCTCTATCCCTTTCTCCTCTCAACCCCCTTCCCTTTCCCTACGAAAGAAAGGATGGAGGGAAGGAAAGGAAACAGAAATCCCCAGTCTAAGCTCTCTCTTTAGTTTCCTCTCTGTCCAAAATGATAATCATTTCCAAATTATCCCTTAAAATGACAACTATCTATAATTTATAAAATAACCATAACCAGATACCCAAAACCAAGGAATAAGGATGACGACTCTCCACGGCTTCTTCCGGCTGAATAGGGGTGATGAATATATATTTAATTTTTAAGGGGTAGGGAGGGTTAGAAAAGCTGGGAAAGTTGGTTAGACTTAAGAAAGCTAGCTTTAGCATCCTGTCTGAAAGGCTGGATAAACCGAGGTCATTGGGAACCAGAAGCTAGACCTGAAGCTGTTCTGGGAGCAAGTCTCTGGAGACAGCCGCAGGAGGAACGAATGGAGCTGGACAAACAGGTCATTTCAGCATCCCTGAGGAGGAAACCTGTCAGAGCTGCATCTCGGTGTTTCATTCTGCAAAATATGAATCTTAGAACCAAATTTTTAGAATTATAGAGTTATTTGTATGAATTGTGCAAAGTGCACAGGTCAGTTAAAGATAAAATGTCACTCTTTGTTTGAGCAGGTGAAAGGCATCTGTGTTTTTTATGAGTCAGTTTGATCGATAGCCAATTGTAATAAATCTTCGCTCTTGCCATGTGAAGGATGCCATGATGGATCTTAAGGATTCGGTAACCAACAAGGTTTACCGGCTAATTTTAACTGAAGTTTTGGCTAGAGTCACCTTTATGTCGAAGCCAGTTTCAGGGTGCTCCCCTGTGGAGGGATCAGCATAACAGGTTGCCTGTCCTGTTTGGTCTTCTTGATTTTTTTCTTTTCTTCCTATGGTCACGATCCTTAGTGGGTCTCCCCTATCACATCCGATCCATATTACTATCATATCTGATCCATATTACTATCATATCTGATCCATATTACTATCATATCTGATCCATATTACTATCATATCTGATCCATATTACTTTGGAAGTGATCCAAAGCCTTTCCTTCTCTCCTGCTAATACAAACACAGAGCCTCTTTCCCAAAATAGCAACTCAAAAAAAAAAAATCACCAAAAATATAGATTGATTCAACTTAACAGCCTCCTTTTCCTTTAGGCCTGATTTATTTTGACCCCTCTCACAGAGGATTTGTAATGCCATAACCACCAAACCTACAACTACCTGTATTTTGATAATTAACACAACTGACAACAATTAAAGTAATCTTAAACAAGTATTGTTATCCGTTTGAGACGGAGCTCCTTTTTTTTTGAGATCAGAAGCCTACATTTATTTTATCTGTTGAAATGGGGCTCCTTCCCCAAGATTAAAGGAGCCCGCTACCACCTTCCCAACTGCCCATTTGGTTTTTGTTTCGCTTCTGTTTTAGAGACAGAGTCTCATTGTTTTTGTCTTGGCTGGCCTGAGACTTTCTATGTGGATCAGGTTGGCCTCAAACTCACAGAGATCATCAGCCTGCATGTGTGCTGTGATTCAAGTCCTGTACCCCATGCCCAGCCTCTACTTCCATCTTTACATGAGTTCCAGGGATAGCACGTAGGTGGCCAGGGTTGTGTGGCAAGCACCTTTACCTGTGGAGCCAGCTTCCCAACTCCACGGATAAACTCTTAAAATGATAAGTTAAATCACATCAGTGGACCTTAGCCTGTTGATGGTGCTCCAGCAGAGTCTGGGTGACTTAGAGGTGGTAACTATCTCTTTCTCATTCCTGGGGTCTACGGAGCCCAGGTCAGGACACTAGCAGATCTGGTGCCTGAAGAAGGACCTAAGATTATGCCTTCTCACTGTGCCTTCCTCACGTGGCAGAGAGGCCAACCCTATGACCTCACGTGAGAACGAGACGGAGCATCCGAGCAGCTCTCTGAAGCCATCTTTACTAACCATGTTGTCTCTATGATGTAATAACCAGAAAATTGGGTTTCAGTTCCAACATTTGTTTGGAGGAACACATTAAGTCTCCATTAAGTGCCTAGTGGCTTCCCATCACACTTGGGATAAATTCACATCCTAACTGAGACCTGACATGACACCACCTCCCAGACCCCCTTATTCCCTATCTACTGGGCCTCATCCTCCCTTTGGGCTTTGGCTCTCTGGCCTTCTGGCATCTCTCTGGGTATGCCCAACTCCTTCTCATCTGTCCCAGTGTGCTTTCTTTCCATTGCTGCGATAAACATCATGAACAAAAGCAACTTAAGAAGGAAAGGATATTTTTGGCTTACATGTCCAGATCTCAGTTGATCATTGAGGGAAGTTGGGACAGGAACCTGGAAGCAGGAACTGAAGCAGAGATCGTGGAGGAGTGCTGCTTACTGGCCTGAACTTCATTGCTTGTTCAATTCGCTTTCTTATACAACCTAGGGCGGCCACTTGCTGAGGAGTGGCGCCGCCCACAGTGGGCTTTTCTCTCCTGTATCAATCAACGGTTAGGAAAATGCCCTTTGTCTAGGGGACAATCTGATGGAGGCATTTTCTCCATTGAAGTTCCCTCTTCCTGGGTGATCCTAGCTTGTATTAAGTAAACAAAAACTACCCAGCACGCCATCCCAGGCCTTGGTTCTCTTACTCTCCCACTCCATGTCCATCACCCAGTTTCCTCTTCTTTCTCACTGGGGAATTCCATCTCTCTGGCCTTTTTTGAGCCTCCCTTTGAAAGTGGTGACTCTGTTTTTATCATTTTATCACTGCATCTACTAGCCACAGGGTTCGTCTTGTGGGCGCGACGATTGTCCCTTGTTCCCTCCCATCAGCTACGAGTACCTTGGGGAGGCAGGAGCTCATTTGTTGTGCTTTGCTGATTCGTTGGTACCTGGAATAATGCCTGGATATAGATTCGTTCTTTGACTTCCATATCCTGAGGATGCTGCAGTCCCATGAAGCCCTATGGATTCCCCTCTGACATCCGCTCAACACCAAACATGGCCTCTGGCATACAATAGGTGAACTACTGATGCCTGAGGAAGTCAACAGAAAATATCCACTAAGATTAGTGATGGTGGTTCCACGAAAGCCTTGTGAGGAGACCTGCAGATGGAAACTGAGTTTGAGGGGGAAATGCCCTACTAAAGGATCCAGAGTTATCGAGAGGAGAGGCAGGACTCCACACTTCTCTGCCAATGGCTGCGTGGCTGAGCAGATGGACAGGCAGATGGACCAATGGCATCTGGCAGAAGGGTGGGGTTTATATTTGGGCGGCCCTCTAACCGTGACTCACCCTCTTCTGTTGCCCCCCAACCCCAGCTATACCAAGACCGGTTGGCGACCAGTGGGGCATTGTGCAGGTATCAAGGCTCTGGTGTGTCCCATGATGTGCCTGAAGAAACTGGACCTGTACTCCAAGTTCAAAGGACGAGTACAGGCAGCTTCCGCACATGGCAGGTCCCCACGGGTGGAGTCCCAGTACCTGGAATACCTTTTTGACGGTAAGTCCCGAGGCTGAAGAAGCGCTTGCTATTCTTGCAGAGAACCAGCCTTTGGTTCCCCGTACCCATGTCAGGCGGTTCACAACTCCAGTTCTAGGGGATTTGACGCCTCTTCTGGCACTCACACATATACATATATACATACACGCGCGCGCGCACGCGCACACACACACACACCCTTTTTATGAAGAGGCTGAGTGAGAACATCAAAACAAATCGTGTGTGTTAATATGTGTGAATATGTGTTCATGTGTGCACATGTATGCATGTGTGCTTGCAGGGTCATCCCTCAGGCACATCCCACCTGTTTTTTTGTTTTGTTTTGTTTGGGTGTTTTTTTGTTTTTTGTTTTTTGGGTTTTTTTTTTTTTTTGTATTTTTTTTTCCACGTAGGATCTCTTACTGACCTGGAACTTACCAGATAGGCCAGACTGCCTTTTCCAAGCAAGAGATCCAAGGTGCTCCATTGTCCCTCCACCCAGGTCTCACCATAGACAGCCAGGACAGAATGGAATTATGAACTCACTCAGATAGCTAGGCTGAGGCCCCTGATCCCTCGTTTCTTGTCAACTAGGAGCCTCTCCAAGCTGCTGAGAATACCTGAGTTTCTCCTCATCTCCCACTCCCTTTCCTCAAACCGGAAGTGACACAACTGGGTCCCAGTCAAGTGTGGCATCTCACCACCCTGTCCTCTGCTCTTGTAGGCCTGCATGGCCCAAGGGCAAACTTGCCACTTTATGGCTCTAAACCTTAACTGAAATTCCTTTATCGACTCAACAATGAGACCGCAGGCTGGCCGAATCCAGAACATCCTTGGTGGGGGTTCTGCCTGCCGTGGGCTTTCTTCTCAGCCTCCAAGTTCACATCTTTTGCAAGTGCAGAATTCATCCCCCCCCATGTCAAGGTCCCCCAAAGTTCCCTGTTATTACAACATCAACCCAAGTTCCAGGATCTCCCGGCAGTGTCTGAAGCAGAGAGTCAGGTAGCTTAGGTATGGACCACTCAGTGTGGCTTCTGGGCACACAGTTCATCTCCACCTCTGAGCTGATGAGGCTGAAGGAAACCATCTGTGTTCCCTGTGTAGGAAGGTAACAAAAACAGAGAAGACCAGGGCTTTGGTCTGAATTTGTCCAGCCGGGCAAACAAATTCCATTCAGGTTGACATTCTGGGACAATTCTCCTTGACTCCCAGAAAAGACCTCTGCGCTCCTGCTTCTTGAAGTTTCCACTTCCAGGGCAGGCCTCCTTCTCCACCATGGGCCACAAGCACC